>NW_022693589.1:362362-368185 GCF_011630105.1 Anneissia japonica | reverse complement strand
TTCGTCCAGAAAATGGTAATATTTTATGAGAAATAGTCTGTATTTCTCTTTTTTTTTATTCTTTTGCGTAAAACTAAAATTCATGCCAATATTTTTCCATGATTTATAATAATTGGAGTAATGCAAATGAATATTTTCTAAAAAACAGTAATAATATTAATAGTAATAAAAATGATTTTTAAAAAATAGTCGCATGGAAGTTGTGCTCTAACTGTCATGATAATAAAAAGAAAAGAATGTAAGTTACCTTTCAGAAACTCTCTGAAAAATGTTTTCAGAAACACTCTGAAAAAGAGAAAGTTACTCTGAAAGGTAACTTACATTCTTTAAAAAAAAAAATCATTTTTTATGAATACCGTAAAACTAATAATAACCATTGGTTACTATTCTTTGATTGTTTTCGGATGGGTTACTATTGTGGGAAGCTATTCGTGTGGTTGTTTAACATTACTAATCTAAATATAGGCACTTGAAAATAGTAAACCCCACCACTCCCAGCATTTTTGCGTCAGAACTCATAGAAATAATTAACTAATAACAGTACGAGCAATAAAAAAACCGTTGATTTCATTATATTTATAAACTCAAGCATACACTTTCCCTCCTCATCTTTTTAACCCACCCACCCACCGCTCCTCCACCTGCATCATGAAGAGAAATTATTAGTTGGACATAGGGTGTAGGGGTGCACGGTATCATGTATTTAGGCCTATATATTTTACTTTTAAGAGATTACAACTTAATATATAAGACAATGATTAAATTTACTTTTAGAATTTTTGGCCTATATCTATGCTAATCTGTGCCAAGTCATTTTTGTTTAATTTTATTATTATATAACCATGTTTCAAAAACTTGAAATCACTCTTAATTCCTGGTAAGTCTTGTATAATGATAAAATATAGATAAAAAGATAAAAAATTATTTCTTTAACATAAATAACAATAGTTCTCTTTTAGAAATAACATTAAAATGAGATTAACCTTTCTTCACCTGAAACAATAAAGAACACTTTTAACTATTCTAAACAATTTGAGGCAATGTCTCTAAAGCTATTAATTGTATTACACTGTTTATTATTGTGTTCTTAAAATAATAATTATTATTGTCCTTAAAATAAAAAATAACAGTATTTAGGTACCGGTTTAGGCCAGTCAGTTATATAGCTATATCTTGCAATGTATTTATTTGTTACTGTAACTTTGTAGATGAACAACGGAGAGAGGTACAAACAAATATGCCTATATGAAAATACTTCTTTACATTCTGCGTACCAAAATAATCCACGCAGAAATATATTCAGTAAGCAAAAAAAAAAAAACAAAAAAAAAACCATATAGTTAACTAAGATTGACGTAGTAGTGTTTGACATTTTGATGGGCTGCTTTTTTTGTTTGTTCACGAGATATGCAGGTACTGGATCAAGACAAAATTGACTATTGTATTTTGCTACTCAATGGAAAAAGTCACCATTGTGTCGACATCGAACTATACTTTGATAGCAAAGTATTATAATGAATGTGTAATCTGGAGTTCATCCAGTTTCCTCATTCCAGAAAAGGGGAAAATATTGGTATTTAAATTACTTATTTTGTTTGAATAAAAACATGGTAATAGTGCAGGTATAGTTCAGCTTGGTTTCCTCATTCAAAAAAAAAAAATGAGTGTCTGCAAGACTATAATATTCATTAGATCAAAACAAGGTAATATAATATATGGGGACTTCTTCGTTTTATGTTTATTTTAAGTAAGGATTCTTACTTAAACCAGAATAAAGATAATGATTAATTTCACAAATGTTGTTCACTTTACTCACTTGAATTCCTAATAACAAGTGCCCGGAAGCAAGGAGGCAAAAGCCCGTAAAGATGCCCTTGAAACTAAACTTAAACTGCAGTAAACTATACTTATTATAAATGAATTACAAAAAATGGATGGATGGTATAGTATTAGTCACTTTATTTATTCACGGAAATTATTCAATAATAAAATATTGTTCTACCATAAGATCGTGATAAAAACTAACAATTACTTCATCTAGAAGTTCATAAAATACATTAGAAAAATTAAAACATAATACATAATACGCTAAAAATTATAATGAAAATGTTAAAATTGACATCTTATAAAAGCTAATAATCACATAGTCATATCGAAAAAAGGGCTAGATTAAAACAAATTAGTGAAGTACCTACAATCTTGGCATCATGCGCTATAAAAATGATAATTAACATATTACTATGCATGGATCTACGGCAATACAGCGTTGAAACACCGGTTCTTATTAATCACTAAAATTAGGTAATGTTGAACTCGGTTCATTGATAGGAGATCGTTGGCATATGTGCTTAATTGAATAAAAGGTTTTTAAATTATAACACAATTAAAATGGACACGGTAGAAGTAGAAAATAACCTTTAGTTGTAGAATTTTAGACACGACCGCAGGTTAGGGAGAGTTAGCCACTATTGTTGTCATAGACCACGTATAATTGTCGTCACTCTTTAAAAATATGCGTTGATTTTATGAAAGAACATGTGTAGCATGAAAGGCGAACACTTGGATAACATGTAAACACTTTACAAATCCGGACTTCCTAAGCACAATACTTTTAAAGAAAATACTGTAAGAAACATTATACCACTCTTACGCATCTGAGGAAATGAGCGCGCAAGCAAATATTGAAGGGCGGGCGCGGTGACGCTTTTATACAACAAAGTGACGTAGTATTATGAATGAGGTGTGTAAAATGTGAATGTTCACGTTATTAAAGTGACGTCACAACAAATTGTATTAACCCCGATTTTGGCCTAATAATAATAATAATTAACAGGAAAGCTTCATATTAATAAACAATCTCCTCCCACACAACGAGTTTCAGCTCCGAGTCGCATGTCAAGCGAGAGACAAAAGTAGGTTTTTTGTATTCCCCGAATTTTCTATACATAACACTATCACGAGCCACTTTAGCTTTCCATATTTGTTATTTGATTCCTTTGCATATTCTCGCCAGAGGGCGTTCCAAGAACTTTGCATCACGTATTTAACTATTTTTCTTGTTTATAACATTTACTTTTGTTTGTGTTAATACACTGTAGGCCTAATTAGCAAGAAGAGCGTTACAAAAATGTTTGTACCAAAACCAATATGTTTAAGCCATGTAGAAGAAACACATAGAACCTAAGCAACATACTATAATAATATTTGGCTCAGATCACCGTACTATTTTTAACACCTTTGAGTTTATCAGTACCTGATTGTTTACTTTTATTGTCGTCTTTATGCAGAGAGTCTATACGATACTACAAGTATAAAAGACCATGTGCATATGATATGCTTTCACAATGCGGGGGTTCCGCATCCATTATGTCAATATCAAACTATATTTGGATAGCAAAAATAATATAATTACTGTGCAACTTGAGTTAAGCTAGTTTCCTCATTTAAAAAAAGGGGGGAAAATAATACATAGTTTACTGATTTTGGAAATAATGTAAGCATAGTTGAGCTAGGATTCCTTATTCAAAAAACGGAAAATATGTGTCTGTCATAACTAATGTTGATTATAGATAACAAACATGGTAAATAAGCGGGAATTTCCCATTTATTTGTCAAAAAATTGTTTCTGAAATCAACTAATATTTCTTATGTTTTGGTTTGACTAAAATGAATAGTGTTCGGTTGGTACAGAACAAAGTCTTTTCAGAAAAGGACCTTAAATAGAGGTCACCAGTGCACACATTTCTGCAGCCTGCTTATTGCATCATTCGGAAGAATAGGGGGTACCCCAGGTCAACTCGGCCCTTAACCAACTCGGACCATACCAACTCGGCCCATCACCGACTCGGCCCATGAACAAGGGGGTATGCTCGGCCCATGAACAAGGGGGTATGATGTGGTCCGTTTCAGCCCCAGTCGGTGTGGAATGGTGTGAACATGTAGATATACTATAAGCATGGAGGAGTTAGTTTAAACTAAATAAACTAATTCTTTCATGCTATAAGCCTCTCTTGGGACTAGGTAGTCATGGACTACTCCCTACGCAATTCAGCACAATGACGGTGCGAGTTATGATTTATTCTCCTACCTGTAATTATTAACTTTAGAAAACTAAAGTAGGCTGACGATTTCTAAGACAAAATCTAACATAATCATTTCAATCATAAAAAATCAAAACACAATCAGACTAATACTACTATACCGCAGTTTATGAAATATAACCTTCAGAGGCATCCAAAACGTTCGCCACTTTGACAAAATGTGTTGGCCTATTATATAGAGAAAAAATATTTCAAAATCTAATTAGTTAATGGGCCTAATGTATTTTTAAATGCAATTACAATTCGCCTATTTTTAAACAACCGTTTTTGTAGGTAAGTTGTAGGCCCTATTATTATTATTTTTATTATTATTATTATTATTATTATTATTATTATTATTATTATTATTATTATTATTATTATTATTATTATTATTATTATTTAAAGTTGATAAGTCAACATGGCAGGAAAATTTATCTGTGCGTCGACATGATTATGTTGTCAAGATAATTAATCTTGACAAGTCGTCAAGTAGGACGACACTTAGGCGCTTCCGTAATAAATAAAATAAGATTGCCCTTTTGCCAATTACCATATAGCCTAGGTTTACAGTATGCCATTCTGGAAGTGCTATTGTTACATTTGGTTTAAGCCTATTGCCGTTTTGATTTTGTACACTTTGACAATGTTAGATGTATCTCGGTCCTCCTTAATTTGGTGCTAATCGGAAGATGTATATTTCAGAATGTTATTTATAACAAATCGTTCGGCCTCGTTTATTTGTAGCAAGCAGACTCACTCCGGGCCAGAATAGGGGATGTGTCAATGGCCAGCAGATTAGAAGCTGTCCGTCCGGTCGGCGTAAGTGCCATAGACTAGTGTATCAGGGAGAGGATTATCTCAGATTATTCTTTTGATTATTAAATAGACGAATTAAAGTGTAGATATTTTGAATATTTTTTAATGTGATGAAATACCCCAAACTAAGCAGGAAATACTTGTAAAATGGTAAAAGAAGTAAGCTAGATGCAATAGTTTAATTTGTGTGCTTCAGTAGTTCTGATCTCTTCTTTGTCAAGGTTTTGTTGTAGTGACTACTGTATATAAACCGCTGGAAAGGTCCCATCCGTGTTAAACGACGAAACGAGTGAAGTTGTGATTGACTGTCCGGAACGTAGATGATAATGTTCTTAGATGCAGTTGTATTCCTTTCGGTTGCTCAGCTCATTTTCTCCGCTCCTCGTGAAGGAGGGTAAAAATAAAATATTGTAGATTTAAAGTAGACTAAAGCTTACAGCAGTGTTTCATTAGCATCTGACTAATTATGGTCTGTGCTGTATGATGTGGAGGTGTTTAGCCTTGAGTGAAAAATCTGCCATATTCATGATTATTTAGATTGGAATTCCAGCACCTAACGCCACATTCATTATTTTCCTACTAAACTGTATATTTGTAACCAAGACTTTATTAAAATTTAGATTTGTTCTTCCGTTTTAGTGAGAATGTCTGCAGTACGGTGGTAACAGTGGTAACACATCCAGTTACTTACTACTACTACTATTCTCAGACGCGAGGCTCCAGAGCATGTGGTTTTCTCGGTTGGAGTCGCTGTACTACTTACGGGTAGGTTTAACAATGTTATTTTAGCTGAAGGAATATAGACCGGGAGCCCAGAAGATTTAATCATGTGAAAAGAGACAAAAGGTTTGATGGTCTGGTCATGGTAGTATAGGGCCAAGATACAATATTCAGTATTGCTGCCGGGGCGCATCCTGTACAAGCG
>NW_022693589.1:357046-359348 GCF_011630105.1 Anneissia japonica | reverse complement strand
CCCCTAGCCCGCTTGTACAGGATGCGCCCCGGCAGCAATACTGAATATTGTATCTTGGCCCTATACTACCATGACCAGACCATCAAACCTTTTGTCTCTTTTCACATGATTAAATTTTCTGGGCTCCCGGTCTAATAGACATGCAGTAATTGTAAACCTAAGAGCTGTAACGCCTATGCGCTCTTATGTGGCGGTCCTTAGGGCCCCGAACCTAAGGGCCCCGAAGTAGCCCTACCCATGTAGTTTCCACGATCTAGCACCCTGACCAAAAGGACTTTGTTGATACCGGTACTTAACACCATAATGTGTTTCTGAAATCGAGATATATCATATTATATCTATATAAAGAATAGAATAGAATTATATTAACAATTTTAATTCTGTGAGTGCCATTTCCGGCCATCTAGGCGTGCCATAATACACTTTTTTTTTTATTTTTTATAAGAACCAGTAGAATTTTGCCTAGGCTCAGTGTTCTTATTTTTTTTTTGTCAATTTCAGGCTCAAAATGTTCTTATTTTGTTCTTATTTTACACACTTTTCAAACATAAAAAGTATTATTTTCCAGCAGTATACACTGATACTTGAATGTAGGTACTGTAAAAGTGGTCCTCGCAAAAGTCCCCAGGAAAAAAAACGGCCCCAGAAAAAGGCCCTGTTAAAAAAGTATTCCAAATGTACAGGTAGGTACACCTACTGTACTGTATATAGAGGGTATAACATACCCACACCTACTGCACATAAAGTACAGATATAATTTTTTTAGTATTTTTTTTTTTTTTAAATCAAAATCTCATTTGACACTTTAACTCAGCCTTAATTTGTTCTTATTTTGTTCTTAATTTTTAAGCAATTTCAGCCTCAGTGTTCTTATAAAATGTGTTATAAAAAAAAAACTGTAATGATTTTCTTATCTCAGCCCCACCAGGGCAACACCATAGTGTCTCTCTAAAATCGACTGTAGGACATATATCATATTATATCCAGTGGCGGAATAAAGAAGGAGAACCTGTCGACCTGATTCCCCACTAAATTTGTCAAAATATTTTTTTAAACGAGATAAAAAGAAAATTATATTCACAATTTTATATCTGTGAGTGTCATTTCCGGCCATCTAAAAGTGCCATAATCATAAATGTTCTTACCTCACACCGAACTGTCAAAGTATTAGGCCTATTTCAAATACCTGCATCCGCCACTGATATTATATCATTTATTCGTCGTTAAAAACATTTAGAATAACAATGCAAACATGATTAAATAACGAGCACATCTAAAAGCCCACGATGAAAGTGGCGACCGGGGCCAAAGGGCGACCGGGGCCAAAGGGCCCCCAGTATCAGAAAGCCACAGGGCCCCCGGCCCCATCGTTACGCCACTGCGGGTGGTAAATAAAAAGTCAACCTTTTAGACAGAGGCACTAATTAGAAAATAAGTTGATAAAAATGAGGGCGTTAAAGCAATGTGAGATAAGAATAATCACACCATCTGAAGATCAGACTTAATGGGGCTATTTTATATTATACAATATCATTTGAATTATCAGTTTAAATTATCATCTATAATGCTTAGTAATTACTGAGAAGTATTTATTGTACAGTATTTATTTTGTATTGTAATGTAAATACAAGGACCATGATTAAAATGTGGGTAGGCGTATGACACAAGTAGGCTACTGCGTTGTAGTTATTGAATATTCCTGTGGTATTATATTCATTTACATTTAATACTTATATTACATTTTTTAAAGTCAGCAACGTCACCGCGGAATGCAACGACAGACTCACATAACCTACTCAACGAATTACTTTTGTTGCAATGAATGGGCTGAGGATGGACTAGGAGGCTGTCCTATTCGTGAGTATTAAAGCTTATACGGTACTTTTTGCTTCAGCACCTCCACTTTGTTCAAACGTGAAAAAGGTAATAGTAAATTAATGGAATTAATTTCCTAATTTACTTAGACATAAAGAGCATCCTATAGGTCTTCGTGGTTGAATGGTTAAGACACTCGCCTTGATAGAAAAAGGTTGCAGTTTCGAATCCCACCGAGACATTTTTTCTTACAACTAGAATAAGCAACTGAAGAGCTATGCTTGTTGCGATTTTAACATTTTGTTCCAATCCGAGCATTGTTATTATTATTTAACCTTTCTTTTACGGTGCTAAGAAGCAAACTTAATTTAATTAGGCCTATTATTATACTATATTTTCCAAGCTGCGACCCGCAAGCTTTTCTAGCATGTCGTCAGGTACATTGAATTAATGGTGCGACTCAAGGCGTTACACTACATACTCGCAC
>NW_022693589.1:350275-356927 GCF_011630105.1 Anneissia japonica | reverse complement strand
AAATTGTTCAAAGTCCAACACCATCATGCTCCACACAGGCTGTCCCACGAATTGTCTTTCTCTATTGAATAAATCTCGACAACTAACTCATCATCTCTAAATCATTGTTATTTAACAAGTCCTAAGTCATTCGCCCTTTTTCATGGTTTTACTCCCTTTCTCAGAAACTGCACCCTTCTACATACCTGCTGTCTTACACATCCCCATCTCTTCAATCACAATTATATAACCACGATGATTCAAGCACCACAAAAACTCGCATTTACTTCTTGGACATTGATCTTTAAGATGTGTAATGATTATAATGATGAAATTGACAGTGGTAACAACATATATACATAATTCAAGGCTCGCAGAATCGCCACCAAAATATCTGCGTCGAGTAACCAAAAATTAATAGGGTGCGTCCCGACGTGCAACCTCTTTAAAATCTCCGAAAAAGTACACCAAAGATAGGCCTCATAGCGACTGTGAAAGATGTCGAAAAATAGTCATGTATGGGACTTGGGACTAAAACCACAGACGTACGACCGCCAAGTACTCAATACAGCAATACATGTGTTTGTGTAGGCCCTACAGTCGGCCGTATGAGGATCGTTGGTATAAGTTTCCCACATGGGTGATAAGCGGCGACATCCTTTGAACGTTAACACTCTACTAGCATCCACAAAACTCGTTTTTGTTTATATATTGTTAACAAAAATATAAACCTTGTCGTTTTGCAAAAGGTGAGGTCACAGAGGGCTTTGTAAACACATAAACTAGTAGTAAAATGACTTGCAGAAAGCTGATATTTTGCATGAAGGTGCTGTATGATGTGAAGTTGAACCGCTGGTAATATCTTGCGTTTATGATGAATAATAAAGATGTAGGAGATAAAACGAATCAAAAAATATTTGTCAAACATGATTGCTTGAGGTTATATGCTAAAATTTCTCATGAATAAGGTCATCCTTGGCTTGTTTGTGTCGATGACGTCGGCCGTTACTTGCGACGACAGTGATCGAAGTTTAACCACCTAAATAAGCCTATATTTGAGCATTTCCAGTATTCATTACCGCATTTTCCATAGTAATAGGTCGGAAGAAAATTTAGATTTGGTGGTCAACTTATACGCCAAGTGAATGCTTACGGAATCAAATTTAGCCCCCCAAAACGGCGGCGACAATCATCGGAGTTCCTCCATGTTAGTTGGACCAAGGCCCTACACTATTATGCTGTACCACCAGTCCAGCCTAGGGGCTTAGGCCTATAGCTAAATTTGGCCCAACAGTTAGCATGTACAGAATGTAAAAATAATACAACTAACAAATACAGTAAATGGAATATTTCTAACTATATAATTCATAATTTAAAGACCGTTACAACAACTTCTCCAGCTGTCACTCGATGTTTGTTTCCTTCTATGGAAGACAATCACCACCAAAAATACAATTTTAGACAATAAACGTGCTTTCTCAAACAAACAACGTACATTTACAAATAAACAATGTATTTTTAAAAATAAACATATTTTACAAACAAACAACGTATATTGCCAAACGATATATTTTCTCAAACGAAGAACGTTCCATGCCAAACAAACAATGGACATTGCCAAACGAACAACGTACTTTCCCAAACGATGTAAAATGCCAAATGAACAACGGAATCGTCCATTATTTCAAAGGGGTAATTGTAATTTTATAGCGCGCATCACACGCTCAAAAAGATAACGCCCTCATCATATCAAGTTCTTAGACTCTCTTACACAGAACTGAAAGGTGGTAGCTGGTTTCCAACAAGCAATACCTGCATTATTGAGGATATTTCCCGCACGATTAAAATCGCAACGGTACTGGGTTTGGTCTACAGGAACTCGTGTTTCGTGCAGGTCATTCCATTCATAGAAAAAGCCTTTAATGGTGAAAGCGTACCTGTCATTAGCCATAGTAGCCTAGGTCAATACATAACACCGGCTGTATAAAATTTATTATAAGATTGAAAATGTTAATCTTATTATTGTAGTAGTGATACACTATGTACAAGATTCAGTTATTGTTATTTGTTCGTTAACATTATTATATTTATAAATTTAATGTATTGTTTAAGTATGAATTACTGTACTATGTCCACGTTAAATTAATCTTATCTATTAAAATTGTACAGTATATTTAAATAATATAGTAATAGGCAAAGCTGAGGTCTAGCCTAGACTAGGCCTAAACAAATGAGTGTGAGTGTATAAAATTAGGAAAAATATGAAAAAAAACGCAAAATTGTGAAAGGATAAAGGAAGAAGGAAGAACAGGAAAGAGATCTGGAGCGGCTTAGATTAGTGCCCAAAATTGTTTACAAAAATGTAATGCAATAATAGCATATTGACTACTATTGTATATTTTGGGAAAATATTTCAGCCGCTCCAAAAAAATGTTATACATCCCCGGTGTTATGTATTGACCTAGGCTACTATGGCTAATGACAGGTACGCTTTCACCATTAAACGTTTTTTCTATGAATGAAATGACCTGTACGAAACACGAGCTCCTAGCCTGTAGACCAAACCCAGTACTTGCGATTTTAATCGTGCGGGAAAATATCCTCAAGATGACCTAACTACATTTCGTAAACTTGTCTCCAATATTTGTACGATTTTTTCAGAGCAAGTTTATACTCTGGAAATAGCCTTAATAATGACAAAAAAAAGTAAACAGTTTTTCATTAGTTTAATGATTAGGCTATAAAAATTGTAATAAATGGAGCCCTGTAGCGTGTGAAGTTATCTAATGAGTTTTTCAGTGATTAATTATTGATACATAGAAGGGTGAATGCTATGTTGTATACAAACAGCATTAAACAGGAGCCAATAATATAATACTTTTTGAAAAATTTTATTTTATTTTATTTGGTTTAATATTTGGAATATTCATGAACCAGGCCTTCATGAATTAACAACTAAACGTTATTATTATATTAAGTATCAAATCAGTAATATTAAGTCAGTAAAAAATTGCCCTAGGGCATTAGACGTGTACCGATATGTTGCCCTGTAACAAATTGCTGATCTGAAGGGTGCTATACATAAACTACTAATGTCAGTTCAGTATAACATGACATTTAGAATAATGATTATTCAGGGTTCAACAACAACACAACATTTTATTCAATGTAATTGATAAATTCTCTTGACCTGTTGCACAAACATTAGCTTCTATAATTTCTAATACTTTTTTTTTTATAACAATACCACTTATACAGTGATAATGGCATCTTTAAAGTAATAAAACACAAGAAACATGTTTTTATGTAGAATTTATACTTTTCTGTCTACTCCTGTCCGAAGTGATAGCAAAGGAATGCCATATCAAAGGCCGCAAACAACTCTGCATCATCGGGCAAATTACCCGTAATAAGTGTTATTCTGTTAATGCAGGTATTGCTTGTTGAAAACCAGCTACCACCTTTCAGTTCTGTGTAAGAGATTCTAAGAACTTGATAACTGATGATGAGGGCGTTATCTCGTTCAGCGTGTGATGCGCGCTATAAAATTACAATTACCCCGTTGAAATAATGGACGATTTACGTTGTTCGTTTGGCAATGTACATTGTTTGGCATGGAACGTTCTTCGTTTGAGAAAATACATCGTTTGGCAATATACGTTGTTTGTTTTAAAAAGAACGTTCTTTGTTTGTAAAAGTATGTTGTTTATTTTTAAAAATACATTGTTTATTTGTAAATGTACGTTGTTTGTTTGAGAAAGCACGTTTACCGTATTGTCTAAAATTGTATTTTTGGCGGTGATTGCCTTCCATATACTTCTCAAACGGCTCTCTGCTGGAGCCTTACGTACGAAACTTGTTATGCATGCAGTACGAAATGACGGGACAAGTATAGTACAGTACAATTATTTCATTTAAATCACGCAAATAACAATCTGGAAATAAATCAAACCTTGAAATGTAATATTTTTATAATGAAAAAGTTGCTAATATTAACAAGGAAGCAAGCAAACGTTTAGAGGTACAGTTAGGCCTAGTGGTGCCAAATTGGCAGACCAGCCTAATTTCTATACCCTTATTAATGAACAGTACTGTGGCATTAGCGCGAACTTTCGTACCAAAAACAACACTCACTAGGCCTAATTAACAGTGGTGGCGCCAGGACCTGCCCGATGGAGGGGGCTAAAGGCCCCGACGAGGGAGGGGGGCTAGTGGAGCGAATCGAGTCTTACTTGGCTGGGGGCCAGGGGCCGCCTAGAGCCCCGGTGGGGGTCCAGGGGGCTTCGCCTCCTGGAAGCCACGGATATTTGATGAATTATGGCGAATTTTTATTACTTATTTGACAGGCATCGAGTTACTATATGACTTCATGTAGGCTATGCTTTCTAATGTTGAAATCAGCTTCTCAAAACCAAAACATTTTGAATAAAGCAAGAAACAAAGAGTACCGGTATGCAATGTAACCATCTAATTTATTTTCAAATCCTCATTCTGGAGGATAGTTTATCATTTCCCGTTTAAATTAAACACGAAACTAATGCTTGTTTAATTTAGATAATAATACTTAAATTACTGGCTGTCTAAACTATGGTCTTGTCTTTAGGCTTCGTTACCTGCACGAGTAGGCCGGGCCTGGCCAGGTTATCATTATGCAGTAGATCGTTTAACCACACCTATGGTTCAACCAACATCCTCCTACAACCAGCGGTGGCGCCAGAAATTTTCCGATGAGGGGCCCGACGAGGGGGTCAGAACCAAGGGGCCCGAACCAAGGGGCCGACGAACCTCGGTCGACGGCCCGGAATAAAAAATCCCTGCTATAAAGGTTCATGGGGAGAGGTTTTATGGTCCAAAATGTGCTTTAAGACCACAATATTTAGGGACTGGCAATCAAAATACCGTTATTCGGATAGGTAAATTAGTATCTTTTTTATTTTTGGTCCGACGACAGGGGGTCCAGGCCTGTCCGCCGGGAGGGAGGGGTGCGATCCTTGCCCCCCCCCCCCCTATTGGCGCCGCCTCTGCCTACAACATGTTTCTTTTTTTATATTATCAGACTCGATTTTATATTTTGGCCAGTATGTAACAATGATTTACATTGGCATTTAAAAGTCAATGTACCCTCAAGATTACAATCTTTATTTGGAGAAATGACGATGTATGATCGCGAAATACCTACCTAATTTTTTTTTCTAGATCCGTACCTGTACAGTATTACACATTGCAATTTATATTAACTAACAATATAAACTAGAGCCCTGGCACATGTCTAGTTTCTTCTCTTTATGATTTTAAATTCCATTATAAAATAGCAGGATTGCCATTTACTGTATGTCCAGTATTATTTGTAACTGTATTGTTTGAAATAAAGAATGAGTTATATTTGTTGTCTCAGCTCTGTCCGGCTCTCAAATTTCCGACCGTCATCTAAACTGCACCATTTTTACAAAGATTTCGTCAACCTTAGAAACATAATTAAACGCGAAATACCTTGCTAAAAAATCAAGGGCTTTTAATTGTAAACGCCCTATTCATTGAGAAAATAACAGTAGAAATACACGTCCCCATGGTTACGTTAATTTTTATTAAACAGTTTTGCAGTGGATAGGACCACAACATACCCATTCATTCAGAATGAGTGTGCACGTCTTTGAAAAAAGGGTTTAACAACTGTTATACAACACACAACAGAAAGCAAACATAAACGCCATAGCAACAACAAAGTTAATAATTTTATTATGATGATCAATGACTGAATTAAAATGACATGTAAGAAGTGAACGTACAAAAAAGTAACACTTCGCAAAAATACAGCTGAACAACTCCTACCACTGAAACCATGGCACATGTTTGTATCGCTGAACAAGGCAGTCGGCTATTCCCTCCTTGCGGAGCAGCAGCGCGTTTGCATTCCTGAAGGCGGCGTTCAAAGAATCAGATCAGTCACTAGCGCATCTACATTCCAGAGTTGGCGGCGTTTAAAGAATAACGCCTAGTTCAGACTAGGTGGATAAACACGGCTCAACTCACCGGGTTTATCCACGTGCCAGTCTGAACTAGGTGGCTTATCTCACAAGCCGGGCTGTGTTCCTATAGTAACTAGGCCTGGCGTGCCACCGTGTTTAACTTTTCTAAGCCAGGGTTTAATCGCTGCGGGGGGTCTTGCATTGACTTCTGGTGAAAAATGACCAATCAGCATTCAATTACGTACACTGTGAGCGATCGTACGTTTCGAGCCCAATGTTTCCAACTCGTTTCCTGGTTACGGTTCATTATGCTAATTCTCTTGCCTGGCTAATCCCGCTAGTCTGAACGCCCGGCAAAGTTAAGCCGAGTTTAACGTTGAGCCGGGCTTAAAGCCCCATTCCCGGCAAAATTTCAGTTTTTAAGAAAAATCTAATTTTTGTATAATGTTATAAAGATTTATAAATATAATACGGAATTGCTAGTTTAACTGAATTTAGACATTCCTAAGAATGAAAAAAATGTAAAATAAGACTGAAATTTGATTTTTTGTGTTCCACACAAAAAATAAATGCGGATGAATTTTTCATGTTGATTTGCGATAGGTCGTGAGAAGAAATATCGTAGGCGCCGAAAACTTTAGCCTATCCAACGCTGCTGGCTAGGCCTAGCCTTACCTCGATTTTAGGTTCTGTTATCACACATAAAA
>NW_022693589.1:342935-350200 GCF_011630105.1 Anneissia japonica | reverse complement strand
TGGTAATATTTTATGAGAAATAGTCTGTATTTCTCTTTTTTTTATTCTTTTGCGTAAAACTAAAATTCATGCCAATATTTTTCCATGATTTATAATAATTGGAGTAATGCCAATGCATATTTTCTAAAAAAAAGTCATTTTTAGTGAAATTTTGCCGGGAATGGGCAAACTCAAGCCTAGCTTATCCAAGTCTGAACGTAGCCTAAGACTACTGTATGTGACTGAGCTTGTGTCTGCTTCTCCCATGCTTCTCCTGATCGTGGGAACCTACTTGTGTGGGAACGTTTCTCACTGAATTCACTGTTGCTAGGCAATTTTCAGTAATGCAAACTGGTGGTATATGCCTATTTCAAACAGTTTATTTCCGTTCATGACAAAGTAAGAGCATCAATACAAAACAAAGTGAATTGATTTTATTTCTGAACGGGACCGGTAGTGGCAGGATTTGGCAGACGGGGATACGATGTCTCCGACGGGGTGGGCAACGAGAGCTTAAGTGGGCGTGGTCGCGTGCCGCTCAAGATTCTGGAATTGTTTTAGGGTTGAAACCCCGGAATTTTACGGTTTCAAAGGCTTATTTAATCGATTTTAGAGTCTTCTTATATATCATAAAAATACATAACTTTTTCTTCCCCCCCCCACCCCGATCGTTCCGGCAGAAAAGCCAGTTTGTTTGTAAATAATTCTCCACCAAAACAGCCATTGAACAACAAACAGCGGTGGCGCCAGTATTGGCCGGACAGCGGGGGAAGGGGAGCAAAGGGGCGTTGACGGGCGTCGCTCAAAATATTTCTAAATTGGTCCAGATGGTAAAGCCCCCAAAAATAATTTGACAACTAAGGCTTATTTAATTGATTGCTGCGAAGCAGCCAATTCATATTCTTGACAGCTATTTGACCTCTGAAAGGTCATTGTTTGTCAAAAAACCTGCGCCTATGACAATTGAAAAGCGGAGTTTCCTTCTTTCGTTCTGCCGGGTAAAATCAATTACGTTGACGTTTGTAGACTAACCTACTCGTACCAACGTCCGCATGTCGCGACGCTGGAGTCACTATTCAGCGTTTTTATTATATTTCTATGTTTCCTATTTCTACGTTTAATCGGCTCATGTCTCAGCCACAATATTTTGAGGCCAATATTATTTACGAACCCAGTTAAAATTATTTACTAGCCTATTTCAACGTGCTAATTATTACATTTAGGCGACGCTTGTTGTAGACTGGCATAGTGTTTTCGGAAATAAATACCATTTTATACACATGCGCAGATCGATTCGCCAGCAGCGTGTCATCAGCCAGCAGAGCAGCGGGTCGCCAGCAGCGAGATGTCACTGCAGCAAAACACTATTGTACACGGTACCAACGCTGTTCTAATATAGACTATGGGTCGTGTCTCATATTATTTGTTATATTTTTATTATTCATTATTTTCACTTGACTCGCATAAATAATTTTGTTCGAAGAACATTTTATGCAGTTTTACTTCGCAGCACTTCACTTGCAATTTGCAATTTCTAGTTTTAGAATCTACTGTGACCTCCAGTCAAACGAGAGGCGTAGATTACAAAACTTGCAACACGGTTGATAACTTTCAAACAACTTTATTTAAGACAAACTGCAAACCGATACTATATGGTTACCATGGAGTTGCCTTTCAGTTACCATCCGGTTTGAACTGTAATTGAACAAATTATATAATCATAGAAATTAGCTAACACTAGCACTGTAACAATATTAAATCATGCTTTCAAATATTTATGACAATTATCAATTATCCTTTGTATTTAAGTTGACTGGGACGTATATTATCACGTTAAACATGTAAGAAATGCATTCACAATATCCTATAATATAATCTCCTAGCAACAACAAGCTAAAGTTATATGACACGTTGTGCGGCTGCGCACTAATCATGTTCACTCAAGCGGAACGGACCCTGAACGAACAACGTGGTTGTTCTACGATAAAAATTTCTTACACATACACAGTATGCAATGCGAATGATGATAAACCATTTAAACTTTCGTAAACTATATCATCAAAAAATGCTTGAGTTATATTTGAATCACAATACAGAATTAGAATTATTATTATAACATTCTGCAACAATAAATTAACAATCTACCCTTGCAAAGTATTGATTTGGACTGCATTCAGGGCAATCACATTAACAAGTTGCCAGCACATTTCTCTGTGGTAAGCTAGCGTAAGCAAGCTAACCTAGGCCTGCAAGAGCCAAACTGGTGAATCCCAATTTGCTACTAATTTTTACGATAAATCTATAAACAATCATGTATAGTGCTTCTTACCATAGTTAACAAAAATAATTAATAAACCAACTGATAAATGTATCAACATACGTCATTTGCGGATACGCCTAAAATAACTGAAAATTGAAGACAAATTTCTTCATTGACGACTACCGTTCTTCACAAACAATACAGTAACTTCTGTATGTATGGAAGGCCCAATAAAAAATAAAATAATGATAATTAAACATAATTGCATAAAGAAAACTCAAGCCGTAATATCTACTAGGTCATATATGTAGAATATAGGCCTATATTTTGTTTTCTCCCTGGTGGATTGTTGTTTTTATCCACGATGGGGGCCTTGGCCACCGGCTGCCCACTGGTGCCACCCCTGACAATAAAATGAGACTTTAATTTAGGTATAAAATACAAAATTTGTTTTTATTCGCTAATCATTAAACTTGGTTGATTGTACTACTCTGCACTCATGCACATGATGCATAGTCGTTCCCGAATGTTGTGGCTTGGTATCAGGGAACAGTGAAATTACCATCACCTGATGAAGGCCTATGGCCGAAAACGTTTGTGAATTTTCTGTATTTATTTTGGCAAATATATACCTTGTTCCTGAGTTTTATTTGATATATATATATATATATGTATATATATATATTATATATATATTATATATATATTATATATATATATATATTTATATATAGTTTTTAGAGTGATGGGCCAAAGATAGTCTCAGCCGAGTTGAAAGCAATCGTTACACATCTTGGTGGAACTCTTTCCGCTAAGATTCTTCTTATTTCTTTTTCTTTTCTTTTTTTGTTTGTTTACAATTTGAAATTATAGGTACCTATTTTTTGTACTAGGCCTACACCAGCGGTCATGACCCAAAATTGGGTCAACGGAAACTTCTTTGTGAACAGCTGTCGTCAGTGAAAATACAAAAAGTTTTTCGCATGTACACAGTACGCATGTAGGACTAGCGAAATGTATTTTTATGAGCACTGTCTGTTGATAAACAAACTTATTATTACCCCTTTAAAGTAAAGAATCACAGTGGACGGAACAAAATACAGAGATGGAACACAACAGTCAGGGTGATGCTAATACTGTATGACTTTAATACTACTACTACTACTAATAATAATAATAATAATAATAATAATAATAATAATAATAATAATAATAATAATAATAATAATAATAATACCTCGAATTTATATGCCGCTAATTCCAAACAAGATCAAAGGCGCAACGCATGTGAAGTGCCACCGGAAAACAAATAGGTCTTTTAAGACTTAAAAGCTGTGACTTAAAGTTGCAAATAGAGTTGGAATAATTTATGTAATTTGGAAGCTGGTTCCAAAAAAAAAAGGCAGAAGCATAAGTAAAAGAACATTTACCGTAGATTTTGGTACGGTATTTGGTGACAGAAAGAAGGTTTTGTGAGGATAGTCGGAGACGGCGAGATCGTATATCGGGAAATCAATGAACGCAAATATAATATTTCATTCAGATGGAAAGTCAGAACAAGTAATTTAAATATAACACGTTGCCTGATTGGCAGCCAATGAAGTTCACGCAGTAAAGGAGTGACATGATCATACTTTCGAGCACCGGTACATATGCGGGCAGCAGTGTTCTGAATGCGTTGGAAACGCTTGAGAAATTCCTGCGGAACGCCAGCTAATAAGGAATTGCAAAAACCCAGCCGAGATTATGCGAATGAAGCAGTATTTCAGCCAATTTGGTGTTCAGAAACTTACTGATTTTGCCAATTTTACGAACGTAGTAATTAGTAGACTTGCATATAGAGCTAACATGTTCCTCAAAAAGTGAGGTGTTGGTCACAAAATAGCACCAAGGACAGATGTAGAAGATACAAGGACTGTTGTCCCAAGGGTATAGGGTGGAAAAGTGGGCTTAGGATGAAGAAATCTGGATAGGAATACTATGTATTCAGTTTTGTTTTCATTCAGTTTAAGTTTGATCAGAAACATCCATTGTTTAATTTCAAAAACGGTCTGCTCAATCCTATTTATAGCAATTTGTGATTCAAAATTAGGATCAAAAGAAACATACAGCTGAATGTCATCAGCATACAGATGAAATTGAACTCCATTATTACGGATGATCTTGGGAACCGAAGAAATGTATAAAGTAAAAAGTAATGGTCCTAAGACAGAACCTTGAGGAACTACATAAGGAAACGATTTGATCGGTAACATACAGTTTTATCGTGGATACGAACAGATTGAGACCGTGAAGAAAGATAGGATGAAAAGCAACAAAGTACATTGCCCATAAACCCAAACTGATGAGAGACCCTCTCAAGAAGGATATCATGATCAACCGTGTCAAAAGCGGCGGAAAGGTCGAGAAGGACAAGTTCGACAGCCTTAGGATCATCGATAGCGATGACAATGTCATATGGATTTTCAAAAGAGCTGTCTCAACGCTATGAGCATGCCTGTAAGCTGATTGAAGAGGTTCAATTAATTTCTCAGTCAAATAGTCTGAGATCTGTAAAGAAACACATTTCTGAAGAACTTCAGAGATGAACAACACATTAGAAATGGGCCGGTAACTAGTTAAAGAGTTTCGATCAAGTTTGTGGTTTGTGTTTAAAAGAAGACTATTGACGAAGCACAATTATCACAACAAAACGTTTCCGTTCCTTGGCACGTACTGGCCAAGGACATTTATTTCATCTTTTATATAAGGCCTTCGGCCCAAATAAAAATTGCTATTTACAGAGGGAATGATCACTTCTACGTTTAAATGAGTGATAAAGAATTTACATAAACAACTTATTGTATTGATATCAGTAGTGGACATTAATTGAGTAAACTTAACTTTGGATGGATTAACAATAAAATACTTGAATATATAATGTTTACGAATATCAGTGTAACAAGGGCAAATTAAAGTAAAATGGTACTCATCTTCAACTAAATTTAATGTACAATGTTTGCATAATCTATCTTTTTTATCAATTTTTGACTATCTACCAGTTTCAATTTCTAATTCAAGGACTCCTAAACGCAACTTAGTGAGAATACGTCTATAATTAAAATTTTGTATATGCATTAGGTATAGTTCGATTGTAAAATTATATTTAAATGTCACATAATACTTAAGTCTGGAAAATAAATGAATTTGTTCATGAAAATTTTGAAGTTCAATATCAGTTAGACGAGTAGTTATTTCAGATATAAACGCAACATTGTTCTCAACATATTGTTCATACCAATCTATACCAAAACCAATTGAACATAATTTCTCCTTAATAAAGTATAACCAAGATTTATCGTTCGACTGTAATCTTCTTAACTGGAATCTATAACAACTGTAAATACAACTTTTATTATGTGCAATTAATTAAAAGTGAAAATCTCCTGCATTCACCCATAACTGCAATAGTTGGAGCTGTGCTGCCTATTCCTAAAATAAATCTGCAAAACCTACAGTGAAATTTTTCAATAATTGGTATGTCATTGATTCCCCAGATCTCACTGCTATACATTAATATTGGTACTATTTTTACATCAAACATTTTGTTCCACAAATGTTGCCAAATCGGTTATGAATTAATCGTTTTAAAGTAAAAATAGCTTTGTTTGCTTTTGTACAGTTATAACTAATTGCATTCGTCCATGTGCCATTTGAATTAAACACTACACCAAGATAATTGTAAGATTTAACTACTTGTAATAAAACATCTTTATAATAAAATTTTTCTATTTTTAAAAATTTTCCCCCATTTTTATAAACGACAACATTACTTTTTTCAATATCAACAGTAAGACCCCATTTATCACAATAGACAGCCAATTTGTTTAAAGAAGATTGCAAACCAAAAACAGTGTCATTCATAAGAACAAGGTCGTCTGCATAAAGTAAATGTTTAATGAGAAAATCGCCAATTTGAATTTTATGTGTACGTTCCGATGTATTTAATATTTTACTTAAATATTTAATAAATAAATTAAAAAGAAAAGAGGATAGAGGTGACCCTTATTGAATACCAATTAAACATCTGAATTGATTACTGATAATACTTCCAACTTTTACATGGGCAGAAAGTTTGTCATACATTGAAATAATAATGTTAAGTATATTTTGTTTTAAACCTTCTTTCTTTAATTTAAATATAAGAAACTGATGATCAATTGAATCAAAGGCTCTTTTTAAATCAATAAAGGCAACATATACTCTTCCCCGTTTTTTTGATAAATATTTATGAATTATTGTGTTTAAAATAAAAACATTATCCATGGCCCGATGACCCTTCCTGAAACCTGCTTTTTCCTGATGAAATAAATTATTATCTTCTGCCCAATTATTTAATCTAATATTTATTATATAAAGAAAAACCTTACCAAGTAGTTGAATCAATGAAATGCCCCTATAATTACTGGGATTATTTTTGTTACCCTTTTTGTAAATCGGAATAATGAGAGACAGAACCTGGCAGCATACAGAGTCCTGTATGACTTGAATTCTTTGCACTCGAAATGTATTTTAGGCACTTTCTTTGGTTTTCTAGTTTATTATCATGTAAAATAAGTTTGCTTACGAATGTTATTGACGATGAAACCCAATAGACGTATTGCAAAATAATCTAAATTTAGTTGTGTTTAACTGTGATCTAACAATGGGCTTCTTCTCATGCATCAGGACTCTGCAATCCTTAATTTTTTTATGATAAATTTTGTACATCCTTCGGGCTGCTATGGTAATTTAAGTTGTGTGTTGTGGTTTAAATTTAGATTGAGTGGGGTAACCTCTAAATCATAATGCGTTTCTAACAAGTACACAGTGAAGAATAGAACGGAAAGTACCCAGTGATCGATTTTTGGAGCTATTTATTGTATTTCCGCATATTATTTATTGCATACTAAAAATATATTCATTGAACTATGTTTTACATTTTTTTTTTTCATTTTTTTTTTCCTCACAGGTCAAATGAAATTGCCTCGCGCGCCAAGCAGGCCGC
>NW_022693589.1:339184-342892 GCF_011630105.1 Anneissia japonica | reverse complement strand
CAATGACAACATGATTAGGCATTGAAAATTATTATCGCGCACGCAAATGACGACTGAAGTATGTACGATGCACAGAAAACTAATTTAAATTCAAATTCAAATGACATTCTTTTTTAGAACTACTCAAGTGGTGTGCCGCAGGCTTATGGGGGGATCGCCCAGGAACCACTAGGCAAGCAAAGCTAGGGACCATTTAGGCCTAGCCTAAGGCTAAGCCGGCTTATGCCTATGGAGATTTATCCCCTTGGAACCACCTACTCTACGGCTGAAAGAATATCGTTACAATCTAGAACTATCACTAAAACCCAAATGACCTTGATGAATACTTCCAGCATTTGGTCATGCTGGGTTAGACATTAAAAAATGTTTGAAAATAGAGTACTTACTGAGTAAACGGACACGAAGTACACGGTAAGCAAACGACAAGCCCGTCCCCTAAATTTTCAAAATTAAAAATAATGGAGGAGAAAGGAAATTCATATTCAAATTTTAAGTCTGTGCATGTTATTTCCGGTCATCTAGAGGTGCATAATCATAAATTTTCCTCAGCCCCAACCGTGGTGGGTGTTATTGTGTGGGGTATTAGATCTTACAATAGATGTTCTAATAGTAATACATGAAATAAAGGGGTCAGAATTCTTAAAATTGAATGCATGTACTTCATCGCGGTGTGCCTAAGCACACACAATGAAAACCCAAAACAAGGTAAAAAAAAAACAAACTAAAGCAAAAATTTAAGACCACATCGTCAAAGATACTCTTTGACATCGTTTAACTTCTTTTCGTACTTTTACAGCAAAGGGTTTACTGGGCGCGAAGCTTTATTAATTTCACCAATGATTTCACACAACGAATGAAAACATATTATAATGAGAGATAAGACATTTTATCTATCATTTGATTTTTAAAAAAAATATGAACAACGTTATAAAAATAGAAGTTATAACTACTGAATAGACGCTGGTCCGATTTTGGCTTATGTGGACTACATTTGGCAGGTAATGTTAAAGCCAAAATCGGTCCAGCGGACCAATTTTGGCCCCGGACCAAATTTTTCCTGACAGGCAAAGACCGACAACTCTGAAGAGTGAAAACTTTGACTTATGCATCCATTCGAAATTACACAGTGTAGCCTCATCCAATATTTACAACCAAGTTAAGATCATATTGCACATATAAACCTAAGACCTCTTTTTCTTTTAAAATTATATTGCACTTTTTAAATGAAACCAAAGAAAATTTTACAGCAAACTGTAAGTTAGCGCACACACCCTTGAAATTGAGAGAGGAACGATTCACTAGGCCTATTTTAAAAGCCGAAGCTGAAAGCAGACTTTGTACCCTCTGTAAAAAACGGTGAAGTTGAAGATGAACTCCATTTTGTAATTGTTATTATTTACCAGGATGTTAACAACACTCTTTTCACCGAATTTGAATTTTATTCAAATCTCCAACACACAAGGGTCGAAAAAGTCTTTTTATTGTCAGTTAAGATGAGTATGATATCATCAAGCCTGTCATTGAATCTGTAACGTCTGCATTTGAAAGGCGTTCTGCTCTTGAGGCTTCAACCTAAAGAGGGTTATTGAATATAATATCGTGTTTATCGCCTGTGACATAGGCTTTCAAACATTTTTTATTTGTTTTCACTTATTTGGTCTTTTCATTTTCACTTTCATTGTCTGTATTTTGACCATATCATTTGTTAGATGTCACAGTCAAATAAACTGAATTGTATTTATCCTAAAGATAAAGTGAATTATTAATATAAGTGGCAAGAGTTGTGTATACATACCATGCATGAACTGCAGTAAATGGTATGTAGGTCACAGGCGGAAAGATTATTTGGCATCCAAAAAATAACACCAGAAAGACAAAATTACCACACTTCACCCGAACACAAATGAAACAATCACAAACTTGAGAGCAGCTTGGGGTATTCCAATGCGTCGTCTAAACTCGTGGTAGCCACTGTGTGTGTGTGCTGAACCGTAGAGATATCTTGGTTCTCATTTCAAATCCCATATCGCTGCTTTCTCTGTGTTTCAGCTGGAGGTCTGAAATGCAAGTTACGATAGCGCACCGTCTTTCGGATTAGACATTTAAACCGTTGGTTCCATGTGCATTATGACCTATGAGCACGTTAACGAACACAGTACACTTTACAGAAAGGAGTAGGGTGTTGTCTCCGGTGCCTGTGTACTGTCCTATCACCACCAGAAGGACACCACTGCAAATAAATCTTCTTCAGACTTTAGTGGATTATAAATAAATCCATCCATCCAATCTTGTTATAACAAATCAGTCATTTACATACAGATCAAGCATGAAAAAGACATTACAGCATCAGTTGATGCAAGGGTGCAGATCTGTTTTGAAAGGTAAGGGGAACAGTCGTAACTCCGCATTCACCTCAGCCTCACCATGGTTGGATGCAAACATTTGGCGAAATATAGTACCTCTAGATGGCCAGAAATGACACTATTTATAGTAAAATTTATCATCATCACATCATCATTATAGCCAAAAAACTAAATAAAGTATCTAATATCTACATACACTCATGAAGTTTAAAAATAAGTCAATTTTTTATTCATTAATTTATAATCACTACTATTTATAAATATCCATCATTTTATGCAATATTGATTTTTATTTTTGATATAGGCAACCCTTCACAAGCTTTTGCATTTTAGGTCTTTGCTTCTCTTTCTAATCAATATTTAATCTATTTGTTTACAAATTTGTTGTGAATAAATAAAAGAGAAATATTATGTTATGTTGATTGAATGAATCAATGATGCTGCGAGTTATGAGTTGTTGCCCTACCACTACTTTTATAAGAGTTTGACTAACAAAATTACGCATTGCATTAAAATGTACATTTCCTTGCTTTTGTTTGGTATCTTTTTTCATTCATCATGTATTTAATATTATTAATGGCCTATTACGATTTATAAGGTAACATAAAAACAAAATACATTATTAAATGATATTCAGTTTGAAAATGTATTTAGGCAGTGTGATTGTACTGTAACTTTTAGTTCAGTCAAAAAACCACGGAAAATAACCAACTTCGCAAATGCAGTCAGTGATGATGAGTATCACTACGTGCAGAGAAAAATACAGTTATATTTTGATAAGAAAGCTTATTTAAACATATCTCACACAAACAGCTTCTTTAAACCTGGTACCCCTGGCTACGTTTGTTTTGATGTTTGTTCAGTTCCACATTTTTATATTAATAACATTTTTTGTTAATAGAAAATGGCAGATACACATGAACATTTTTATGCTTATTATTTTGAAAACGCTGTTATTTAATATTTTATCAGCACTATGTGTACCAGAATGTGGTGCTGGTGGTACTTGCGTGTCTCCTAACAACTGTTCGTGTTTCTCTGGCTTCGAAGGACAACAGTGTGTAGGTAAGTTACATTGTATTTTTCAACTATAAAGTAAACCCATAATAATAACAATAAAAATAATAATAATAATAATAATAATAATAATAATAATAATAATAATAACAATAACAATAATAATAATAATAATAATAATAATAAATATTAATAAAAATGATAATAATAATAATATATTTCATTTACAACAGAAGCTCGTTCACCAAGGTGGTGTTCTTTTACAAGGCCGTATCTTTAACATATCATAAAAACTTAACTATAAAATGAACAACTAATAGTCTGTACT
>NW_022693589.1:331129-339169 GCF_011630105.1 Anneissia japonica | reverse complement strand
CGCCCCCCCCCCCCCCCGCTGGCGGCACCCCTGCTTAAAAATTATGTTGAAATAATCTTTTTAGAAATTTAATGGGTTGTACTATTTTTGGTCTCATCAATATTGTTCCACACGTCAGCACCACGATACTCTTTTTCTTATACTCTGTATTAGGTTTATCTATGTACAGGTTATTTGCAGATCTAGTATTATATGCTGGTGGCTTTTGTGAAAATTTATTTCTTATATAGAGCCATTCATTATTTTGTACATCATTACTTTCTCATTGAAGGTAAGTTTTTGTTCAGGATTGGACCATTTAAGTTTTTCAAGTGCTTGTGTACCAGAATCATATTTTCGTTTTTTTTGTTATTATTTTAGCTGCTCTGTTCTGTAATACTTGTAATTTATTGCTTAATGTTTTGTTAAATCTACCCCATACCCCATACAATATTGCAGTAATCAAAATAAGAGGCTATTATAGCTTTATACAGCATTTATTGTAAAGGGATTGGGAGCAAGTAGCTTGATTTCTTTAGGTAGAACAAGCCTGGAAGAACTTTTCAATTAAATTCAATTCAATTCAGTTTATTATAAAATTCCACATATCATGGCCCGGAGGCCAAATTGCATGTAAAATTACAAGTAAAAACATATAAGACAAAAAATATAAAAAGGTCATAAAAAAAGACATATAAAAATGTAAAACAAACAGGAAGATGTGGGTCCAAATTTCAATATAAATATGATAGCTTTTATTATTATTATTATTGTGACTATTATTATCAATATCATCATTCAAGTCATGATGGGATTCAGAGTCATCAAACAACTTAACAAATATACCATTATAGTTATGAACTGTGCTAAAGTAATGTTGAAATTGAGTAAGTTAACAAAAATAGGGTATAGGACTGTTACTAAATCGTTTGATTCTAATTGGTAATAGAAGAATTACGAAGATTCTCCCATGACGCTCGTGTCTGGAGGGGATGGGGGAAAGATCACTTGTACGATCAGATTTAAAAGACCAGGAGCAAACTTACGACAGTGACAAACCCTCCTATCAAGTAGGGAGTCAAGTTCACAAGATATTAAAGCATTCTTATAAGAAGTATAATTATTTTTCCCTAGTATAATTCTACATGCTCTTTTTTGTATACTCTCAATATTATTGCTTTGTTTGACAGTGAGACCAGAGTGCCAAACTGAGTCAGAATATTCCACTATAGGTCTAATGTAACCAGTGTAAACAACTTTGAGTTCATCAGAATTGAAACCAAAACGTTTCAAAGATCTTAATATAAATAATCTTCTATTTTAGTCCTAGTATAATCTACATGTTTATTCCATGATAGAGTTTCATCGATCATTATACCTAAATGTTTACAATGAGTTTCTCTTTGAAGACGGGTACCATTAATATGAACATTTAAGTCAAGGTTTGATAATCGAGATAATTTATGATGTGTACCAATAAACATTAATTCAGTATTCAAACTTTATCTATTATTGGATAGCCATTTGTTTACATTTCCAAGGTCAAAATTGATTTTGTTAATTACTTCATTAACATCTTTTGAATTATAATAGAGGGCAATGTCATATGCTTAACAATGTTAGGTAGATTATTTACATATAACAAGAATAAAAGTGGACCTAATATATATCCCTGGGGTATGCCACAAATGCTTTGACATTGCTTTAAAGATACACCATTTACATTTGTGGTGTGAATACGTCCTGATAGGTAACTTTTGAACCAGGCTATTACATGTCTATTTATGTTAAAATTATTTAATTTTTTGATAAGGATATAATGATTAACAATGTCAAAAGCCTTTTTCAAATCCAACATTATAAGGCCAACATACTTCCCATTGTCTATCGCATCAGGCCAGACTTCCGTTACATTCAAGAGGGCAGGGCATTCAAGTATGGTTTAAAGCCAGATTGTTTTTCAAAAATCAGTGAGTGTGAATTGAGATAAGGATATAGTTGATCAAATACAGTGCGTTCAAGAATTTTAGAAAAAATTGGTAGTATCGATTTTTGTCGATAGTTATATGGCTCAGTATTACAACCACCTTGGAACACCGGGCAAATTCTAGCACTTTTTCATTTTTGGGGAAAAGATCCTGTGGTAAGTGATAAATTAATAATCTAAGTGATTTTGCTAAAATGGAGTTGATTGCTAATTTGATTAGTTTACTTGGTATTTTGTCATTTCCTGTTGCTTTTTTAGCTGATAATTTATGAATTTGCATATAAATATATTCTTCATCAACTAGACTGAATTAAATTAATCAATTCTAATCTCCATCTTTTCTCTTGGGAAGTATTTTCTGCCAATTTAGGTCCCACAGTAGAAAAACATTCATTCAGTATATTTGAAATGTCAAAGAGATTTGATTTTATTCTCTTTTCTGTCTTCTTCATCATCATCATCCTCATCATCCTATAATGTGCATAAACCTCTGTCTTAATATTATTTATTTCAGTGTTCCTACATTTACTAGATACAATGTTTCTTGGGCTTTCCCACATTTTCTTAGCGTTATTTGTATTTAATTGCTCAGAAAAAAATAGTCATTTTTTATTTTTTAATCATGGAATTAACCTTGTTTCTTTGAATTTTAAATTCTCGCCATAAGTCCATTGTATTTGCCTTGCTTGCCTTCTTTTTAAACAAACCTCTTTTGCGCATTTCATTAATCAGTTCATCTGTGAACCACGGGGATTCCTTGTGACGAACTCTTTTTTTTTTAAGTGGTGCGTGCCGGTTAGCAATATTAAGAAATTTAGATTTAAAATCATCAAGTGCATCATCAATGTTGTAATGGTGTGCTATATCGCCCCATTTAACAGATTCCATATCAAGAATGAAAGTATTATCATTAAAATATTTATAGCTCCCACATTTTGGTTGTACAATTTCTAAAAAGAATGTAGGGCATAAACCACCCAGGACGAAAACCACCTGGACGAAAACAACCCAAAATGGAATATACTATTGTTAAAGTAGGGTGGGCAGTGGGGTGGACAATGTTGGGTGGGCCTGTTTTTATCAGCTTCACAATAGGATACATCATTCTGATCCCCGTGGCTAGGTGTTTGGTTGGATACATCTGTTGTTTTTATCAGAGGTGTTTTATGCAAATGGAGCAAGAATGCTGACTAGAAATGTGTTCGTGGTTGTCTCATCTTGAAATCCATAAAAACATGAGTCATCATCACCGTTGAAAATTTGAGAACATAGGCTCAAATTTAAAGTTACCATATCTATGTACTTGAGGACCATCAACAAAGCTTGGGTCAGGCTTGAAAATCAGATGATAACAATAAAGTTGATAGCAAGACAAAACTGGCTTTCTAGGCTTCCTTCTTCTCATTAACATATACCATAAACAATCTAAGACTTAGCTTTAGTTCCCTTGAGTGTAGCATTTAGCTCCTGACTAAAGGTGATTGTTAAACATGCGTACTTAATTTTTAAGCATGACTAACCAATAATATTGAAGTTTTAGCTTTGTTCTAAACAATATTTTTATTATTTTTATCTTTCTCATTTACAGACATTTATGAATGTAATGACAACAACGGTGGGTGTCAACATCTCTGTATAAACACTGAAGGAAGCTACTATTGCCAATGTTATATGGGGTACGATGAGGTAAATGGGCATTGCGAAGGTAAGAAAAACAAGCCTTTTTTCCATAAAATCATTACATGCTATTGCCGACATAATATATTATATCGGCGACGCTGATTAGTCAGTCGAATTGCGACGGACAGACGCGCAGTGCAGCCATTGCAGTGAAAACACTATAACGACAGTGTACCGTAGCTATTTCATGGAAACCAGGATTATGTGCCTAACTGTGTCTGGTACATCGTTTCGTTGCTGGTTTTATATATTGTGTTACATTCATTTTACTACCTCTTTTTAATTTCTACTGAGTTTGTGCATCAGTATTATGATTATCCCAGACCATTTAAGTCAATTAGGCACTAAAAGACTGTTACGTTACGTTATTTCTATAGCTGCTTGTCATCCACCATGTGTTCACGGCGAGTGCAAGTCTCCAGATTACTGTGAGTGTGAGGACGATTATGTCGGCGCCGACTGCAGTGATAGTAAGTTTTACATGTGATCATTATACACCATTTTCGCGATAATTGGATAGAAAACTTTCGTTAACCTGGCAACCTTGCCTGGGGTACAACGACACCGCGGTGTACCAGTGATACCCGGAAGTGCCTATGCTTTTACATACAGTACAGTTACTGTGAAGTAGAGTAGCGAAGCGATTGTTTTCTTTTGTTGTTAAATTCTTTTGTGAAATACTTTAAGCCATTATTCTCCGGAATAAAAGAATGAGTGGAAAAGGTGCAAGAAAGATTTGCCAGGTGAATGGCTGCAGTAATAGCCAATTTAAGCTTCAACAATGGAAAAACGAGTTGTGTCCCAACCAGGGATTTTTTCGCAAGGATTGCTCCTGTTGTATTCAGCCCTACCAGCTCCATCGGTTTCCACAAGCCCATCGTCAAGAATGGGTGAAAAATTTTGATAATATACTGTATAATAAGATTTTGGAGCTGTAAGTATTAACTACGATGTAAACAATCAATAGGATAAATATAGCGAGGTCGCGATCGTTGTACCCCAAGCATAAAAGATCGTATTCCTGACGTTGGCGGCGCTGTTTCAAATTAGGCCAAATAAAATGGTGTATATACAAAGACGGATCTATATGGACAAAGAGATAATGCAAAAATACTCTATTGCAGGGTTTTCTTTCCGAAGGTATTGGATTAAACTTCAAATATCGTGTTTTATAGTTAAAATTTAATTATATATTATATTGTGAAAAAATAGTGAATCGTTTATATATTTTATCTCGAATATGTTCATGATGTTTTACCGAACCTGACTAGTTATCATACCCAGCAATACTCACTCAAATAAAATTTTAAAATGGGAGGGAATCTAAAAGTCATCTTTCAAAACACTTTTACAATAATATTCTTACCCCCTGCTACTTGGAATCGAATTAAACACATATGTAAAATTTTAAATGCATTACTAGGTATTTTATTTTAACTGACTATTCAATATCGTTTAAAATTTGCTCATATACCAGCTTTTGTTATTTATTTTGATATTAGTTGATGAATGCAGGCACAACAATGGTGGGTGTGCCCAGATATGCAATAACTTTCCCGGTGGATTTCAATGCGAATGTATTCCTGGGTACGCATTGTCGATGCTTACGGAATGTTTACGTAAGTACCTTAGTCAGTTAGTTAAAACAATTGAATTTATGTAATGCAAGGGTTTTAAAAACCTTGCATTACATAAATTCAATAGTTAAAACAATTGAATTTATGTAATGCAAGGTTTTTAAAACCCTTGCATTACATAAATTGAATTTATGTTAATGCAAGGGTTTTAAAAACCGAAAGGTCCACTGATTAATCTCAGATAAGAAAGTATAATACATACTCCAAGTATTGAAATACACGCCATATGATGACATAATTAATGTCGAAATATTGAATCTCAACAAGATGGCGTGTATTTCAATACTTGGAGTATGTATTATACTTTCTTGCAACGGTTTTATTTCACTAAGAACACCTTTTTATAATAGTTCTGCAGTTTGATAATACTTTAAACGTTTGATTAATCAGCACGATGTTTACCATTTTACACCATGTATATTCAGCCAAGGATCTTCGGATGAATCATGCGTGAGAGGCTTGAATCAGTAAATACATGCACATCAATTGACATCGACAAGGACGCAAAGCCACGCTCTTAGAAAATGGCGGCTAGACTTACCGAGTTGGCGAAGATTTTCTTTGCTATCAACCTTTTTTTAAGAAAGAGAATTCAGGGTAGGCGGTATGCAAATGAATCATATATTCATAGTGTTAATCTATTTCATGGAACATGGAGGGGAAATTGTTGTAAAAGCCTCTGTATTTCGCTCCTAAAGGAAGAGGGGAAAGCCGCATTCAGTCAACCTTGTTGTCGGCAAAGGTCAAGTCACTGATGCGCACTGCTCGCGTAAATCTGGGTATCTATAACAAAGCATAGACATCTAGGCCTAGGCTAGGCTCACGTAATGTTCGCGTTTAAACCAGCTGCCTAAGGAAATTAAAATGTCCGAGAAAAAGTTTTTGATCACGTGACTAAATGACGCTCGCTGATTAGTCGGTTTATCTGTCAATCAAATCTTGTCGCGATGTTAATTCATAACATGAAGGTATTAATGATTTTTATAATAGCCGTTTGTGAACCACCATGCGAAAACAACGGTCGCTGCACCGGCCCCAACTACTGCGACTGCCCTGAAACATATTTTGGTGACATATGCGAAAAAGGTAATTACCACTTTTTATCATTTCTTAAACCCTTTAAACGTTATGAGACGAACAAATTCTATCAATCACGATCAATACCAAACGTTTAATACACAATGTTATAGTTAAGTCTTATTAATTTGATTAACGCCACATGCCGGTTTGTGTGTGTCACCGTCTTAAGGGTGCAGGATACTAAACATAAAATGTGATTTTTATCCCCTCAATTTTTGTTTCGTAATTTAAAAGTTCATTTACCAACATAATGTATTAATATGTACTGTAGTTTAAGTTGTTTTTGCTTATGTAGGTAAATGAACCTTTAAATTTTTGTTTCGTAATTTAAAAGTTCATTTACCTACATAAGCAAAAACAACTTAAACTACAATACATATTAATACAGTATGCAAAGAAAAATTCTATAAAATCTACCCTTCATTAAAAGACCGTTTAATGTGACCGGATATTAACTGAGAATCTGGATTGGAAGACAAGTATTTTAATCACAAATCTACAGTTTCCCTTTATTTGTAATTGTTATAAACGTATTTTTTTTTGTATAATATTGAATAACATTAATTTTCAGTAATGTAAAAATTGAGAGATAATTCTTATAGACTGATTTGACGACTCTCTCTACCTAGTAAATAGTAAACTGACACAGTAGTAGTAGCATCCTGTGATCACCATTATAACTTAACTATCAAATTTGTTTATAATAATTTATTTTGTCCATTGCTCACCTACTCAAACAGTGCCTCAGGGAACATGATTTTATTCTCATGACTAAAACCAAATAAGTTATTAACGGACCTTCCTTTTAATTCTTCATATTACCTCATAATAACTGTATTACTATTACTAACTAAATACTATTTTTCATATGTCAGGACTAAATTTGTGACACGAAACATATGTTGTCCATAAAGAGGAGCAATACATGTTTTTATAATATGATCTGAAAAAGAGTAGCAGTTTATACCATTTCTTAGTAGTACAAATTTTTCTGTCAAATTATATTACCCGTAATAATATATTATCTGTAATTAATTGTTCAACGTACTCTAGATGTTTACCACAACAGGGAGCTGACAGTACCAAAAACCTTATTATCATCATTAATGAAGCAATGTAAAATTATAATAAAACCATATTATTAAGCTTATATCAACAATTCTTTCATAATGGTGTTATAATGTCAGATATTGATGAATGTTTCATAAACAATGGAGGCTGTGAGCATAATTGTGACAACTTCCCTGGATCGTTCAGCTGCTCGTGTTATGATGGGTTTGCTGGCACAAGTAATTGCACCGGTAAGAATCAAAATAGTTATGCCTTTGTTTTGCCGCACATTGGTGTTAGACCCGGAGGCAGGCGATATCCCACACTTTTAGACGACATTTAATAGATTTCCGCTTTATTACCATCACCCCAAAGTGGGGGAAGGGTGTATTACAATGAGATCCGTACGTCTGTTTGTTAGGCAGTGTGTCTGTCTGTGGTGTGTTCATTCATTCATTATTCAGCCAATGAAATAACATACAATACAATAAAAGGAAATTTTAACAAAAACAAAGACAAAATATAACCTAAGTTGGCTAGGATTAACTAGAGTGTGAAAAACACTCTGGCTCTCAGGCCTGTTAGTCCGGTCTTAGGATTATTTTAACATAAATAGGCCTATTATAC
>NW_022693589.1:327703-331022 GCF_011630105.1 Anneissia japonica | reverse complement strand
AAAAATATATATAAATATATATATATATATATATATATATATATATATATATAGACAGTGAATAAATTAAACAATGACGTAAGTAAAATCAATTGAAAAGCAAAGCATATAACAATAAAATAATATTAATAAAGTGATAAGATACATACATACACACATACCTACACACAATACATAATTATACATAATATACTAATATACACACATACATACACACACATACATATACACACCCATACACACATATGTATACACATACATAAATATATAGAAAAATTTGTAAATGGGATACTCTACCAGCCTTTACCTAAACATAATTTAGCAGAAACAAATTAGGAGTATTTAAATAAGTCTTAAAATTGATTAACTTATAAAATTTAATTGAAGTATGAACTAAATACTCAAGTTTATGAATATGACTAACAATACAGTATGCTGAGGTATTTCAATAAAGTTTGTTCATTTTAAGCGGTACTACTGTACTTTAAATAAATATATAATACATTTTGTTAACATTTTTACTTAATCAAATATTGCAGTCTATAATACTTTAATACAGTTTTCAAAATTATGCAATTTTAATTATAATTAATAATTGTTTTTTTGTAAGCCTAATGGTTTGAACTCCACGAGTTCGATTAACTTTACACCTAAGACGTGCACCTTACTGCTCAGCTACATTTCACCTGATATGTATAGCTGGTAATATTACACCCTATATACAACAATATCCAGCGGATCGAGCGCATCGACTATACAGAGATATGGGGAGGGTGTGTAATCTCATATTATCTTGTATATATTATTGTCACTATTAGCTTTTCCCACAACCGTGGAAAATTTGTTGATTTTGTTAGTTTTGCTTTCTTTTTTTCATTTTCTATGCTTGGATTGTCTTTAAACTTGATGCAAGCAAATAAAAGGACATGTAAAGATGTACCTAGTATAAAGATGAACCTAGTAAAAATGACTTTAAAATACAAGTAAATAAATGAATATGATTAAGATATTTTGATAAAACGTCATTTTTTGGCACATTAATTATATTTCTAAGGTAGGTGGTATGTCTCACTTTTCAATAATCCTCTAAGAGATTCATAAAATGTTTATATCCCAGATTTTTTGCAGACAGGCAGTTTCAAGACCCCAACGTTTTGACCTTCCCAAATATATCAACTATTAAGATGGGTCATTTTCTAAAATTAAATGGGCCTTTATTCCAGTAATAAGGCCTATGCTACCACACGCTGTATATCTCATGTCACACTTTCAACTAAAACATTGTAATGATACTTAAATATAATGATATAAATCGTTTATTGATAGACTTGGTTATATTTAAGTAGTTGGTGACAAAATATCGTAATAAGTGTTTATTTTTAGATATCGACGAATGCACCTTCGCCAATTGTCACAATTGTACCAATGCACCTGGTAGCTTTGAGTGTATTTGCAAAGAGGGGTATGAAGCATTCGATTTTTATAACTGTGAAGGTATTATTATGTATTATTATAATAAATTATTGTGATTAGTATTTGTAGTAATATTAGTACAATTATTATTAGCAACATTATTCAGCTTTGTAAAAGCAACTTAAAAATATTTTACAAATGATATTTAAGTGGTCTTATCTAAAAACTCAAACAATGATCGGCATTCTTAGTTTTAGAACCAGAAACAATTATGCGTTCTCAATACCTTACCACTACATCACCACACTCTAGTTCCATTTCGGTGCTATTTTTAGGCAAGACGTTATAAGGGCGTAATTGTGTGTATTTTTAGACATGTTAGTACTGTATACTTGCTTTAAGCAAATATACATTTTAGTATTTTGCGATGTAAAAATTACCTACAACCTATAAGTTGATCATGTATATAAACACTTTCTATTACTAAGTTTATGTACGTGATTTGAACAAACTAGACTGCGAAATATTTAACCAAGGTTCTTAAATGCTGATGGTGCATCAGTACATGTAACCTCAGTATCAGAACTGATCAAATATTGGAAAGAGACACGGGTTTTCAAAGCTGAGCTCAAACACAATACTATGCATAACTGGTCGCTGAAGATGTTCATTGGCGTTAAGTTGCCGGTAAAACAACTATGAGAGCTACTTCTTGCACTAAATCATTAATGTCATACTAATTAATAACTTCCAAAGATGGCGAAAAGTAGGAGTTACATTTTGATGCTTCTGAGTAAGAGAAACAAGCCTGGCCACAACATTCAGCTGAACCTGAAGTTTCCGAATAACTTTAATAGGAAGTCCATGAAAAACAATATTACAGTAATCGAGATGTGATGTTACTAAGGCATGAACTAGCTTTGACGTAGCATCAGCATTAAGGAAGCGTCTAACCTTAAATATAGTAATGACAAGGCTTATTACCATAGGTTCCTAACACCTCAATCTCCTACGTTCATTAATGAATATTCGACTACACTTACCATTATGGTTATACAAATTTTCTTTTCATATTTTGTAATAGATATTGATGAGTGTTTAGATGGTACAGCTGGATGTACCCAACGTTGTTCCAACACTGTTGGCAGTTTCATATGTGATTGCTATGACGGCTGGACATTAAATCCTGATGAAAAAAGCTGCACTGGTAAAATATATATATATATATTTCTGGCTGTTTACTTACGTTTACTTTTTAGCTGTTGCTTATCATTTTTGTATCTCTACTGAGATCCAGCCATTGTTTCCCACAGCATTGTTGTTTTCCAGTATTTTGCCTTTTAATCTATATATATATATATATATGTGTGTGTGTGTGTGTGTGTGTGTGTGTGTGTGTGTGTGTGTATGTATGTATGAAAAATACGATGAGATGAGGCCTATTTGTCTTAATTTTTTCAAACATCTTTGTTGGCTATATTAATTTTAAAATGGTTGTCATCAATAGAACTTACACAACTTTACTTCTATAGTACTGCTAATAATATGATACTGTAAAAATGTATTAAAATCAACAAAATTGATTAAAAATTTTTACTGATAGGCTCAAAAATTACTTTAAACTGAAGTAAATTATCGTTATAGATCTAGGTTCAATATTTTATTGTATTATACATCTGGTTATTTCTACCTGTAAAACTAATACTTGTCATAAATTATAATTACATTGTCACAGCCAATCCATGTGTTGACATTGGAGTACCTTTTGACGGAACACGCAACTGCACTGGTTTCACAACTGGAGAGTCATGCGTCTTCGAATGTGAATGGAACTATCGACTTTTGGGATCTAATAGGCGAGAGTGCTTACCTAACGCCGTTTGGGGAGGTCAATTAACACAATGTG
>NW_022693589.1:313559-327660 GCF_011630105.1 Anneissia japonica | reverse complement strand
GGTTTCTTTATTTCTTTTTCGTACATATTTTTCCTATCTTTTGGCACTAGGTTATTCCGCCCGGTATTTTGGTCACTTTCCATGATTGGATCTTTTCCACACTTTGTCCAAGCATAGACCATATATCAATGATGTGCTTAATAATATTTAGTGACAGTTCAGACTGGGGTGTGGACGTGAGGACCAATTACAGGGATTTAAGGGCAAACATTCAACACCAAATAATTGAAAAAAGGATCACCTGAATGAAGCTTTCGTAAAAGTTAACCAAGTTACCAAGGAAGAAATGTGCAAAAATGTAAGGGTCGTTTTAATTTCTGACGTCCCAGACCTAAACATCTCTAAAACGCATCAACAGGTCAAAATGAAACTTCCTAGTTTGTCAAGGTCTAGTAAAGAAATCATTAAATTACGATAGGTTGTGGATATGAGGAAAATTCAAAGGAAAACGTCCCAGACCAGATTTAAGGGCTAACATTTAACACCAGATAAATAAAACTGATCAGCTGATCTGAATGAAACTTTCTGGAAGGTTTTATCAAGTTACAAGAAAGAAATTATTGTGTTGGTGACGATCCAATCTATGGTGTAAATGTGCGGGTTATTTTAATTTCTGATACCCCAGGTCTAAATGAAACTTTCTATAATTAGTTTGTCAAAGTCTAGTAAAGAAATGATTACATTTTGTGACGAGCCGGAATTCAAAGGAAAACGTCCAAGGTCAGATATTTAAAAAAACGAATTAACTGATTTGAATAAAACGTTAGGGAAGTTACAGAAGACATTATTAAATGTTGGTGACCAGTTTTGGGTGTGTATTGAGGGTCATATAAAGTTCCAACGTCTCATATCTAAATATCTTTTAAAAAAAACTTATCAATGGATCTAAATGAAACTTTCATATAATAGTTTTTCATGCTCCAATAAAGAAATAATTGAAGTTTGGTGACGATCCGGAGTAGGGTGTGGCTATGAGGACCATTGAAAGGAAACGTCCTAGACCAGATATACCAAAAACTGACTAACTAATCTGAATGAAACTTTTTTAAAAGTTTAACCAAGTTACAAAGAAGAAATTATTGAACTTTGGTGACGATACAGATTCAGGTGTTAAGTTTGGGGTCATTTTAGGTGTTACTGTCCCAGACCTAAATATCTCAAAAACTGACCAATGGACCAAAATAAAACTTTACAGGATGGTTTGTCATGGTCCACGTAAGAAAGGATAAAAGTTTGGTGACAATCTAGAGTAGGGTGTGGACATGAGGAACATGTAACTGTAGACGTCTCAAACCAGATATCCCAAAAACTCATCGACTGATCTGAATGGAATGTTAACCATGTTACATATTTAACAAGAAGGTATTTTATAAATTGTAGTAAATTTCAGGGTCATTAAAATTACTAAGGTCCCTTATTTAAATATCTCTAATAACTTATAAATGTATCTAAATGAAACTTTCCAGAGTAGTTTTTCATGGTGCAATTAACAAATGATTAAATTTTGGTGGCGATTTAGAGTAGGGTGTTGATGTGAGAACCATTTAAAGAGTTTTATTGGACAGTTGATTAAACTACAATAAACGCAATTCGCGTTTCCTAAAGCATTTAAATAAAATGCAGCTAGGTTATACGCAAAATTACTGTGATATGCATGAACAATTTTCGCTTTCAATCACTGAATTACTATGAACTACAAATGCACTGGTCTACACCGAGTAAGCTCATATAGCACGCAATGGTGGTATGAGTCTGTATACCACCCTCGCTATTACCACTGCAGCTATAGTTTGAGTCCCACAAACGTTGCGTCGAAATTGGTTTTTATTGGTTTTTTGGGGGTTTTTTTTAATGACTTTTTGTTGCAATTTCAACATTATTTTTCATTATGCTAATGAGGAAAAGCCCTATGTTCTTTTGTACAAACAGACATAGTATATCTAGCTAGTTATTTTCTTATCTGTACTTTGATTTTATGTTCTGTATATGCCGCACAACGCTTACATGGAACCGAAATCAACATACTACTCTGTCATCCTAATTAGTTGAATTATATTATTACAGAGATTCTGTGTCCTGAACTGTCACTACCCAATGGTTACATCTTTTATCCGTGTGAAAACAATGTTGGCAGTCGTTGCATGTTTGGCTGTGATTTGGGTTACTTCTTAGAAGGAGATAGTATTACACAGTGTCAACTATCTGGACTCTGGAACAATTCTGCTTCAGTATGTAAAGGTAAGAAACGACTTCATATTAAAATTAGATTGGCCTATAGTAGTTACTATCAACATTAATTATATGAATTATGCATGGTATGCTAGCCAATTAATTAACAATGAACTAAACACATTTACATTTATGATAGGTCAGTGAGTCTGAAATCAGTAATGCACTATACATGGACAAGGACGCAACCACAATAAATTTACATTATTTGGAATAAAAATATGTTTACATTTTAGAAATTCAGGTGTGCTCACCATCTCCATGTGTAAAGGGTGTCTGTCGCCCATCTGAAAATGAGGCAAACAGGTATTTCTGCGACTGCACAGGAACCGGCTACACGGGAACAAACTGTGAGGATGGTTTCATAACAACACCTAAATGGCCTGAGATATGGGTAGGCCATGTCTACGATGATTTGGAATTTATTGCTAAACCAATGCAAACACTCATATTAACAATCATGGCCAATCCAAGTAAAGTTGTCGTTTACCCAACTGAACTATATTTTACTCCCAAATCGAATATCCAAACCGTTTCTATTCAAGGAGTTAGTCAGGGGTTTACGCAAATTACGTATGTTTTGAGAGGTAAAGGAGCAACTGAATTCAAATCTCTAAATGATGACGAGCTATTTGTGTTTCAAAATAATACACATACTAATGGGTATGTCTACGGAACACATTTTACACCAGGTTTTCAACTTCCGTCTGGGTGTTTTGAGCTGTCGGATGAGTCTATATGTTTAGGCCGTGGTGCACAATTTAGATCAACCGACAAATGGAAGACAACGAAGGCAGCTGCTCAAACTACTGGTGTGGTTTCTATAGCAACAAACTCATTTGAACTCCCAATTAATCTTATCGGATACTCAACTACAGGTAACGGGAAAACAATTGCTACTTCCTTCACCAATTGTCAAAGTCAAGGCCTAACAGTGGATGTAATTCAAGAATTTGTTCAACAGGAGTCATTTTATCGTAACTATACACGGCAACTGGAACACATTCTTCCTGATTGGATCACTTTTATATCAGTCAACATAGATCCAAGAAATTCTAAAACATCATTTTCAACATCGATCCTTAGGGGAAATGAGGTGAAATCAACCGAATGGTGCACATTTGCACCCGTCATCAATGATGGTCAGTATTCCGTATATTTACTCTACAAGGCTGAATTAACTGTTGGGGGCAGACATGTAACATTACCACTCCCGCCATACAAAGGAAAATACTGCTTTATTGTGGGTGTGTGTAACATCACTTCGGGGACGGTTATGATGATGTTTCCCGAAGGTTCAAGAGATATTATGAAATTCGTCAAGGATATAAATGTCGATGATTCCCTCAAAGTTGAAATCAATGGTCTTGCATTTTCTACAACCGAAAAGCTAAATCCAAATGGTCGATATGGTCAACAAGACGATAACAAAATCAGCATCTTTGTCAATCTTCAGTACGCATACAATATTAACCAAACAGTGTCTGCAAAGCTCGAAGGTAGTGGGGATATTCATGTGACACTAGAGGATATAACCCAAGTATGCTTAATTTTGTTTTAGAATATCTATATTATCTATCTTATTCTATTTGAAATTATACACATTTTCGGTGTTGGTATTCAAAAGCATGGGTAGCCATGTTTCTCCAAGCATAGTAAAATATAAATTGCAACATTACATTAAAATTAATTCAATAAATAAGTTTTTAAGGTCGTATAAAAAATAGAAATAGCAATACAGAATTATTAATTTATTAAACATATTTTAAATATGTATTTAAGCAGCTATTATGATTATTTATATATTTAATTTCAATAACAGCTATTTAGTCACTTGTTCACACAACGATGGATGTTACAGCAATTTGGTGAATCCAAAGTTATACTGTTCTGGAAAGTGCTTGGTGAAGACGTATCATTGGATTTCAAGTCGAACCAAGTGAATAATCCAATATTAAATGCTAACTTTGGCAGTAAGTTTTGTTTTCCTACACCAAGTGAACTAATTAAGATATTAACATACATCACAACTTTTTGAATTAAACACATCTATAATTAATAACGTGTAAATTACTGTGTATGACACATCTTCATTTTTTGGTTATGTAGCATCGTGTTACCAACGCCGACAAAGAAAATGGTTCCTGTCTAGTTGTTATATATTAATGATCTCTAATGTTTACCGTAAAACTTCTGACAAATTTATTATGCTCGAAAAGGATGACAACAACATAGTTTAATTATTATAATTCTGTAACTTTTATATTGAAAACACACACACACACACCTGTCTCTTATACACATCTAGATGTGTATAAGAGACAGGTGTATATGTGAGGGTTATTTTAATTTCTGATACCCCAGGTCTAAAGGAAACTTTCTATAATTATTACATTTTTGTGACGAGTCTATACGTTATAATACAAAAATATAGGCCTATGTATTTTAGATGATATATAATATGTTGTATATAATATTGTATGATAAAGTTTATATAACTAAATTGACATAAAATGACCAACAATGAAAACGTCATTTATTTAATAGATCTTCCTTCTGGTCGAAATTCATATACAAGTGGAATAGTAATAGAGTCATCAACGTCACAGGGTGTTTTTGATGATACGGCATTTTCATGGCTGCTTAAACCTCAGAATATAGGGTCACCAGCAGAGGTTTTCGTATATTATGACTTGTCACCGAGTCTTTCCATCCCATCTGACCTTAAGAGCGTAACAGAGATTGTTAATAAACTGCAAGACATGCCGACACAATTATCTACATTAGCTGAAAATCTATTGACATCTGGCTTTCACGATATGTATTCTACTATTCTATCTACAACCAGTTACTTGAATGATACAATTAACAGTTATTTCCAGGTATTGTCTGGAGAGGAGATAAAGTCAATTGGTAACTCTTTGTCTGAGTTGCGTATACAATGTAAAGGAAGTCTGAAGGCGCTTCGTTACGTAAACGACACGCTTTATAGCAACTCAAATATCCAATATAATGATTTTAAAGGAGATCTCCATAACATAACACATCAACTAGAGAAACTCTGCAATCAAGCTCTCATTGAATTGCAGAATGTTTTTGTTCACGAAACAACAACAGGATCTGGCTTTCGTATGACGTCTGAAGTCTGCTTGTCGTCGTATCTTTGTTTTCCATCGTTAAAAGTGGAAGTATCCATGTCAAATTCAAGCTGTCAAGAGTGTACTGAGCTACAAATTGATTCCAGTATATCAACAATTTGTATAAGAGGCAAATACGCAGCCAAAGAAATGCTGAATCGGTTTGTTACTATCCCTACCAATGCTAAATTTAGTTTAGCATTGCAATCCAATGTAAATCATTGGTCAGGATGTATACCAGTACTCACAAACATCTTTGGGATTGAGCAAATGACGACGTTGCACCTGACGATGTCAGGAACATATTTTTACTTGACAGGAAAGCTGTGGGGATTATTTGATATGGAAGGATTTGTTTCTTCAGAGTTGGATTCTTTTGAATCGATGGTACTACATGTGAATGGTAACTTTTCTGTTGAAGGTCCATTCTCTTTAGGAAGAATTATCAAAGACAAAATTATCACACTATCCCAGAAATCATTAGACGACAGCGAACGAAGACTGGAGCAAGGGGTTAAATCAGTCGCAATCGTAGAATCACGGTTAAATGTGGTTTTAGAAGAAGAACGTTTGAAAAAGGCAAAAGCTGACAAAGCGAGAAAACAATATGCTTCTGCAAATAACGATCTTCTAGTGGCAAATAAAAATGTCGAGCGTGCACGTGACTTATTGGAGGACCAACGTAATTATACACAGGAGATAGAAGACTATTTGAATTCCGTATGTGAAGTGCGTGAATGCAGAGGAGTATGTCTACCTGGAAGTACAATTTTCACTGTTATTGAAGATGTTTATGCGTATGTGCCGTATGAATGTTGTGATGAGAGAACGGAATCGGCGGTTGTGTTAGAAACAACTACATGTTGTAAAACTTGCCGAGGTACAAGAGCTGTAAGAAGATCTTTTTTTGGTTTAAACCCATTTAGGTTCGTATTCACTGGGTTTTCACTTGTGACTGGCTTATTAAACTTTGGACGACGAAGGTGTTATTCAAGGTACACCTGTTGTAACGTTTGCAGAAAACCTGTTGAAATCAGCGTTATGTACACGTCATGTAGTACATGCGTTCATTATCAGATTGTAGGTCAAGTAGAAAAGATTGAAACGGAAGAGGTTGCTTGTAGTACGCAGATGCCCGATGCTAACTGTGTGCGTAGTAATGAACAATGCCGAAAAACACGAAACCGATTATTTGACCAACTAAAACTAACAACTCCAGATCTTTCATCAATTATTGAAGAGTTGGATAATGCTGTCCTACGTGCATCACTTGCCGAAGCATCATTGAATGAAGCAGTAATCAAACTACAAGACGCAGTTAGTCAACACGAAGAAGTGTTGATTAGAGTTCAGTCATTGCAGGCACATCTTAACAATACGCAAAATGCGCTCAACGAAATAAATGCGAACGTCAAAGCAGGCTTGGCCATAAGGGAACTTCAAATCAACGGATCAATTGAAGGAAGTTTGGAGTTCAAGGGACTTCAATTTGATATTGACTTAGTTGGAGAGGAAACTACGGTAATTCCAGTCGTATGTCATCTCAGTCTGGCGGCCATTCCTGTACAGATTCAAATTCATATTGATCTCAAAAATTTAGAATACTCACTTGAAAATGCTGCACTGTTTATGACAGAAGAACTGTTTGGTGATATAACAAGGTCCGTCAGAAGAAGAAGAGAAGCGAGTCAAAGACGAATCGGGCTTGTCCATGGTCGAAATAGACGTGGCACTATTACAGTTATTGAACAACCACCGATGAACAGTGTAAGCTATAATTTGGTAAACAGCACTTTAGACTATAACATAAGCAAAACAATTTTGAGAGATCAAAATGTTGTTCAGAATGAGGCAAGATGCAAGGACTTCAATGATATTCTAGGTTTCGTCGAGCACTCTTTTGATACACTATTAGAGGTTGCAAATATTAGCAAAGTAACTAATGTACCAGCGTTAGAAAATGTAGACAACTTTCACAGTGAATACATTTATAATTTATCAATATCATCATCCAACGTTGTTAATGGCAGTGCTGCCTTCCAGTATTTTAACTTAACTATGAATGATATAAAATACCTAAACAGCAGTTTAGATGATGGTCTTATACATTATAATTTATCAAAACCAACATCGGAGGCTGTAAATACCAGCGCTGCCTTGCAGTATTTCAATTTGACTGTGGATGATATACAATATCTAAACAGCAGTTTAGAAACTGGTCTTGAGCAAAATGCTTTGATAAAAGTTATTTACTCAGCGAAAATAAAAGCAAACAACACAAAGTCATTGCTAGAGGTTGACGATGTTCTCTCAAGGTGGGAAGTTGTAATGGAAGAATACACACGTAATTTTAGTGGACTCGCTGATTGTGAGGGATTTCATGACTGTTTAACAACTGAATTGATCGCATTGAAATATTTGTCTGAAAATCGCCAAATTTACCAGAAGGTTATAATATTTGATGAATATATATCAACACTTTTAGATAAAAATACATTGAATGTCAATGAAGCTCTAACAGCAGCAACGAATGTACTCAATCAGATATATTTTCTTCAAAATAATAATGACATATGTTTAAGAAAGCCCACCATTACTAAACATCCAGTAGCTGAAATTGTGGCAGTCGAAGGAAATGACGTTATTATAACTTGTCTGGCATCGGGGTACCCATCACCAACATATAGTTGGAAGTTTAACGGTGAAACACTGAGTGGTAGGCATACAAATTCACTTCTACTGAAGCAAGTGAACGCCTCTGATTCTGGTGCGTACACTTGCCATGCCAGCAACAAAGTGACGTCAGTTCAATCTGAGCAATGTGAGCTTACTGTAGAGTTTGTACCATCGATTATCGAGCATCCACAAGACGCTGACATCGAACAAGGAAATCCTGAAGGCATATTCTTCACTTGTGAAGCTTCAGCTCTTCCTTTACCAAACTATCAGTGGTACTTCCAGGCTTCATTAACATCAACCATGAAAGCCATCGCAGGTGAGAATGCTTCTGGTATTGAGATATTAAGTCCAATATTTAGTCAAGAAGGATGGTATACATGTGAGGCATGGAACACACACGGAATGCAGATGTCAAATCGTGCAAAACTAAACGTTCTAGGAGTATCTATACCGGAGTTCTTCAGTGATATTACGATTACGCTTTATCAATTAGACGGATCAAACTCGACTCATACAAATGAGTCTTTGATTAATGTTATTTCAGAGGTCATTGGGGATGACGAACCAGAACTCGCACTTCTTAACTATAAAGAATTTAGTCCTGTTGGGAAGACATTTTTAACTGAGATATCATTCGACGTTAGAAGTGCAAACTTCACATGGATTGATATTGCAAATGCAAGTCGGAAAGAATTGGCGTATCACGTTCAAGACAAAATTGAATTAGTCCGAGACACAGTGGCCGAACTGAATGATTTGTTAACACTGGGAGAAACATTTGAACATCGGGGTGGATTATTCGAAGTGACAGGGTTCAACGCTCTTATGAATGGTCCAATATGTCCTGACACTCAATATGCACACCAAGATGGGTACATATGCGGTGAGTGTTATTGTTTATACAGTTTTTTTTTTTTTTTTTTTTTTTAGTAAATTGTCCTCCGGGAACATCTCGAGGGAATGATAATCTTCCAGCTACGTGTCGGCCCTGTCCGAGAGGATATTACCAGCCAAATGAAGGAAAAACAGGATGTCTTGTGTGCGATAGCGTCATTATCACTGAACCGGGATCAAGATACTGCCCCGTGTCTCCTTGTAAGTGATTACATTTTAATATCTGTTTAATAATTTTATTGTATGGTGCCTATTTTAAGAATATTTTTTATAGGTAATTTTTCTTATTTTAGGATTACTGTCGCAAGCTGAGAGCAAGTGCTATGCGTGAAACCCACAAAGGTGCTAAAAGCTGTACAGTGCTACTACAAATTGGATGCTAGCGTTATCAATAATATAAAAAAAAAAAACGGAAATAGTCCCAGTGGCACATAATCTAATTCTTCTTTATTTTAAATCATTCACCTCTTAACAGATTCTAATCTCATTGCTGAAGAGTGACTAAGATATATAAAATTAACGTACCGGCTTACTCATTAGATATTGGTAAGGTCTCACAAAAGGACAGTGTAAAATTACGTAAGCAGATGTGTTTGTGGCACTTGCGCGTATCCATGGTGCTGTTCTGCTTTGTTTAATTGACATGCCAGAAAGGTCTATTTCTTTACAAAAAGGCACAAAGTGATCAGCTACGAATCGTACTGTGGCAATGTGGATGACACCAATTTTTCTTGTATTTAATAATTATAAAGTTTATTGAATTTTATTGAATTATTAGAAAGTAAAATATTTTAATAACATTAATTATGTCATCATCAGGAATGATGACGACATAATTAATGTCGAAATATTCAATCCCAACACGATGGCGTGCAGTTCAATACTTGGAGTATGTACAGTATTATACATTCTTATCTGAGAGTAATTAAGTGGACCTTTCGGTTATTGAATTATATTTCATACTATACTATGAAATAATCATAAAAAAGTATTTTTTTCTCAATTGTAATTTCACAATCAAACTTACATATTGTTATGTGACCCTAAATTTCTATCACCTTTTTTAATATTTTGGCAATTAAACAATCATCTCAATTTTTTATTATTATTATATTCAAATTCAATAAGACCTTTACTTTCTTCTATTGAAAACAATATAGCAACAATGAAACATATTAATAACAAAGAAAATAATCAAAAGAAAAGCACATGCTTGAGAAGATGTTATTAAAATAGCATCTTGTGTTTGACAGGCCTGTACAAAAATTGACAAACACACCCCAAATTGTCTACCTGCTTCATTTCTATTTATTTTGAAGGAGAGAATAAAGACCACCTTTGCAGTGCTTTAACATTTTCTTTTTTACGTTTATGTTGCTACTTTCCTCTCATTTTTTTTCAAAGACACTTGATATAGCGCATACAGACTTATGTATTATGCGCTCTACAAATGCCCAGTAATACCAATACTAATGCACACATAACAGACACTGTAGCTCCTGAGAGCAGATTGTTGAGTCGTGACGTAAAACAATAATAATTTAGTATTCTGAAATTGGATTCTTCAGTTTGTTTTTTTTTTTAAGACTCATGGAAACTTAGTTTAGGATTGAGGGAGGTAAATTGTTCCAGAATATAAGGCAGAATATCTAATATTGTATTGAAAATAATTGGTGTTATGAGTATGTGTATGTGTATAATATCATTTCTGGATCTTGTGCGATAGCCTAATTGTGAAGGGAGTGATTGAAGAGTAAACATATTATTTATATGGAATAGAAAGTATGGCAGAGTATAAAAACGTACCTGTTGGATATGGTATAGGAATTAGAGAAGATTCAAATTTAAGGGAGAAGAATGAAACCGTGGTGGCATTTTAAGTTTTGTTTGCATTGTTATATGATTTTTTTTAATTTTTTGTATGACATTGGCTTTAATTATTTTGTAAGTTGGGATATTTTTTATACTCATCCTAAGTTATACTGTACATTTAAATGAATGAAATAAACCAAACTATTTATTAGCCAACGATTTAAAAATTGTCCAAATCCGTACTTCTATGAAACTAAAAACTTAACAACACAAATAATAGAATAGAAATCGTATTCCGTTAATTGATAATTGGTTTATTTTTCAAAATGATTTACAACATTATTATTATAGGTCTACAATATTGTATTAATAGTACAGAAGATAGGTATTTAAATTATATTACTTTTTTTAATTTGTATAGATGAAGATATCTCGACAAGTGGTACAGTGACTTTAATGTTAAATGGAGGCACCACGAACGTTTTGAATGACACCACTACTGAACCGCTTCAGATAAATAAAGTCAATGAATCGGTAAATGTATATTATATCAAAATGACATTTTTAATTATTAACATGTGGTGTATTAGTTCTCTAATTAAATTATTAGACATGTAGATTATTTTGATGTAGATCTAATGTATCCTAAATTAACCATTAGGATTTATGTTCTCAACATGAAGTTACGATTAAAATTATTATTTCCAGCAGACCCGTCAAATGTTGCTGTTATTAGAGACATGCTTACGATTGACCCTACGGTAGACAAATGTTGATACTGTTTTAATCGTAATCTAGTCCTAGGGTATGCAGTAGATGATGATGGTGGTGATAATGATTTAGAAGAAGAAGGTGATGATGATGATGATGATGATGATGATTATGGTGATGGTGATTATGGTGATGATTATGTTGATTATTACGATGATAATGATATCAATAATAACAAATAATAAAACACAATGTTAATAACTGTCTACTTCTTTTCTGTGAAGGGTGAGCGTGATGAAATCTTAGTATACGCCATTGGAGGTGGTGCTGGTGGATTTGTGTGTTTGGTATTAGTGGTCGGTCTCCTCGGTAAGTTCATAATTAATGATTGATCGGGACATGTGAAAACTATGCATTTAGGTTTATGATCTCTTTCACTAAAAAAAAAAAACCCTAAAGCCTAGACACATATCAGGGAGCTTTCGATTGCACAACAATGGTAAGATCTAGAAGATATTCACGTCACGTAGAGCAAGTTTTAGTTGTCGTCTGCATTTGTTGTTGGCCCTGATCTACGTTGTGTCCATGGATGACGGTGACGGATGAGTAAATTTGTTTTAGGTTTACTAGTCGTGCGCAGAGGCAACGGAACTAGAGTGAGGTGACGTGTCAGAGTGCATAAAAGAGCATGTGAGTGGGACAAAATGGATAAAAAAAAATATTTGGTTGTTACGATACGTATGGTAAAACCAGGGAGAGCCATCGGCATGTTGTAGTGAATGTGGGTGCGGAACATTAGAGTTAAATTAGGTTTCGTATGGGGAGGTGGAATTTTATGAAGATTGTCGTGCATAATCTTCAATTGGTTGTAGAATTTTACAATCAGGATAAGAAGAGTTAGACATGCTTGTTATAATACACTAGACCACGTATTGTTAGACTTTAAAAATAGGCGTACACTTTGTGACAGTCATGTAGTGTGATTGCCGAGAACATGGAAATAGGCTTCACTAGGAAAACATGTGAACACTTTTCAAATCCGGAATTACAGTAAGAACAACTCACTAAATACCACTTTTTGTAACATGTAACGTACACTTAATTTTTCATCTGATCTGAACTGAAGTAATAAAATCCAATACACAAAACCAAGTAAAATACACAGTACATCATTCAAGACCATTTCGTTTAGGAGAAAATAATATTTTGGGATGGGGGCATCCATTGAATTGTATAATTCAGATCTTTTTTTCCAAGCCAAAGTGAGATATTTTTTACAATATTGATCAAAAAATTGTTTTAAATTTGTCATGAATCACAAGCCGTATCAATCTCAATGAAAACGTTATCAAAGGGATGGCACTAGAAAAGTTATTAAATTTTATTTTGGCCTGTTAATAATAATTACAATATTTTGCTGAGTAAATTTAATAGTAAAGCTTCGGTAATAAGCAATGTCCCCACACTGCGCATTGCAGCTCTGAGCCGCATCTCAAACGAGAGATATAATATTATTTAAGTCGTTTTTATTTATTCCACTCATTTCTTAACATAACCGGTTTAATCTGCGCTCCTAATTTGACATTCGATAGTTTTGTCGTTTGATAGCTTCGTAGATTCTCGCCAGAGGGTGTTCCGGGAACATTGCGTTAAGCAAACAAAGTCTTTTGTTCGAGAGTGACGACAGGATGGCACAGGGCGCTACGCTACCGAGGATTACTGGCATATAAACTATAAAAAATGTCCTCATATCTGTCTCATATATATGACTAACAATTGTTTATGGTTATGCTAAATACCGCCGGGAACTTCATGAAATAAAAAAGCAGACGTATATAATACATTTTCATTCTTTTTTAATTCCAGTATTTCATTTCAAGAAGAAAAATCAACAAGAGAAGGAGACAGAGACCATTTTTGGCGTTGGTGAATCGGAAATACCTTCGTCTAGTGGCATTGACAACTTGCAGGCAGTAGACACCAACGTGGTACTTCAAAGCTATAAAGAAAAATCCAAAGAATAAAACAAAAAAAAATAACAGCTTTTTAATTACTTTCATTACATGAAAATAATACTTTATAGTATATATCATGAATATTGTAGAATATGATTCTTGGTAATAGGATTCATACATAAACCTATTTTGTGTCTACTGGTCCGAGAATTATATATGTGGACCCGTCCACTCTTGACCACACCCTCAATACACTGTACACAATAAAATTGTTTAGATCTACTACTAATAGTATTCAAAACTATTATAGCGCTTATATTTGCGTCTCGGGGCGACACTGTCAAGTAATATTGCCGCTCGTATTCAATGTGTAAAATATATCTTTTCAGACCCCTGTTATACAATTTTATTTATTCAGTTTCAAAAACTTCACTCATTGATTATTCAATATTCAAGAAACCACTGACCAAGCTATATCATATTCTTGTCACCCCAATAAATTGTATTTTAGAAATGCAACTAACAGTTAAACTACACTGTGCTTTAGTTAAAAATAATATAATGAGGGCAAGTAATAGAATAGAACCTGTTTAGCAAGGCGAATAAGTTAAGTGTAGACATAATTATGTATAAATCATTAATCTACAGGTATATTACTATACGTACATGTCTCAGAGTATATAT
>NW_022693589.1:298069-313267 GCF_011630105.1 Anneissia japonica | reverse complement strand
CAACAACAGACAGTAGTAGACCCAATTGACTTTTTCAAAGCTAAATCAAACATATACGTGTAGGTCGCAGATAACATTCAAATTCGTTTTTCTGTGTAGCACTCTTAACACAATATAAACAAATATATAAATAATAATCATAATATTAATAATATGATAATGATAATAATACTGATAATAATAATAATAATAGTTATTATTATTATTATTAACGTTGGAAAACGAGATAAAAAACGAAAAACTAATTCAAAATGAATGGCTCTTATGCTAAAGCCAATAATCTCGTTCAAAAAACAATCTACCGATAAATGTGGATATTATTATTTATTTTGGCCTAGTTTATTTATCACGTACTCTTATCAGATTCAGCCGCTGGGGCCCGAGTTCACTACAATTTTACGCAGGTTTTCACATATTATTTTGTCCTCGGCTAGGCTAAAGAATATAGACTACAGTACCGTACCGTATGATAACATCAGTAATTGCTATGCTGCCACCAAGACTTCGGTTATCGGAGAACCTCAAAACAGGATAGCGAAGCCCAATATGTTTTCGCCGTAAAACTTGGCATGCATAATGTCAAGCGCTTGCTTTACGCGAATAAATTTGACAACTGGCAAACCAGTAATGAGTTTTGATATCGCCTGAATTAATTGGGCTAAATCTATGTTGTGCAGATGACGGTCACAAATAATATGTAAATCTACAATCCGTTTGATGTCACGTCGTCGAAATCGAAAGCTTCCTATTCTACACTCTACCAAGTAAAATTAAAGTTTTCTTTTGTTACGGGAACGGGAGTGACCGCACGAGAACACAAGGCGCTAATATAGGCTATATTTCAGGAAATACGGTGAAGATCTGCCTTGAAATTTATTTGAAAACGACAGGCAACGAGTACTTTCGGTCATAGACCTTTATCAAGTTGATAAATCTTTACGACCGAAAGTACTCGTTACCAGCTATTTATTATGTTACATTATATACAGATTTTAAGGCATGGGAAAAACAGAAACCCTTTCGTATACATGCATGGCCACCGTCATAACCACTTGACCACAAAGCGTCGTGTTGAGCCAAGCACTAGTAGAATTTGAGTTCCTTTCATTCTTTTATCAGCTTTTCCAACTGTATATAGCTGCATCAAAGTATGTTGTTTTTTCCGGCATGGCATGTTCCTTGCATATACACAGATTATATGTATACGTTTTCTATTATATATGTTGATAATAAAGGAAAATATTATAAAAGATACAACATTGTAACCAAATAAATTTATTCAACACTTTACACAGATTATTATATTAAACGAACATTTTTAAAATACTTTTTTTAAAATATTAATCATAAGGATGATGCATCCTAATTATGATGTACCAGTACAGTACCATGGAGGTGGTGACGATGATGATAATAATCAAGATGGTTAAGATAGTGATAAATACGATGATAATCGAAATCATAATCATAATTAAATTGTGATGATGATCAGATCAGATATGACAAGGATCATGATTGGTTGGAAAACTCTACCAGATATGAAAGAAGTCTAATTGTTTAAATTATGTGTCGATTGTCCCGGTTCATTATTGTGGGAATTTCTCTAATATCCGTAGGCATTATAACGACCAAGGAACATATGAATAGAACTACAGTCTCATAAATATTGCATAAGTGTACATACCGACTCTGGGAGCTAAAGCCGGGCACTCACTGCGTCGTACGACCGTCGCACGACGAATCTAACTCCGCTTTCTGTATGCGCTACACCGCGCGACGCCATCTGCAAGTTGTCGGTAGCAGTCTGAACTGATCGTCATTAAAAACGCCCCGTTGTGCACGCGTCGTCGCGTTGCGTTCTTTCATAGAATCGCGTCGGTTGACGACCGTCGGGCGAAGTGAGTGCCCGGCTTTACACTAAACAGATGAGAAAACTATATCAGTTTTGATTCGGATCCGATGTGAATGCGGTTGAACTCTGGCTGAAAGAATGAAAGAACATTGAAGTAACGAAAGTGTGTTGTACTTTACAGCGTCACCTATTTTTAACCACAGATCAAATCCAGGCCTACTCGATGGGCTTTACAGATAGGAAATCAATTCTATACCTAGATCAAAGTACCAAATATGGATATCCGTCTATAGTCTTGCAGTATGGAATCGATGAGGCAGCACTTTTCGAACTAAGAAACTTTTAATCAGCATAACCTTCCGCCCACGGTATTCCCCATGTCACACTTGTGCAAATAGATATAGTTATATATGGTAGGATTTCCCACTTTCTAAATATATGCATAAAGTCTGCTGAATTAATAAAATCATTTGTTCAACACCCGACATCTTTTGCAATTCCAACCATGTGACACTACAATGAGGTTTACCGCGTGAGCATCGAAACGCGTGTCTATCATTAACATCCGTAAATACTCTCAATGTGCAATACCACAATGTATTTATATTTGAGTTAAGATTAAAAAACAACGGTATGTCTATGACCAATGATCTTTGATAATTTAATCGCTACTGACGTAACGCTCACTTTAAGAAGAAGAGACAATACAATAAAGGCAAACGATCATGATTCACCAAGTGGTTATTAGTAGCAGGCCCGTAACTGGGGGGATGGGGTTAAGGGGGTTACGACCAACCGCCCAAAAACTGGAGAAGGTCCGCATTTAAAAACGAAAAATTTATATTAGTACATATATTTAAAATGTTCTCCAGAGTATCAGAAGTATTTCAAGTCGGCATTTCTTAGCTTTCCCAGCTAACACTATTACGTTATTGTATAATGGTTTCCAAAGGGTCCACTTTCCACTGAAACGAACCTCCCACAAATCAGGTCACACTACGGGCCTGAGTAGGCACCATAACCTAACTGTATATATAAAATGTGCCAATTGGTGTTTTCCTAAATAACTACATGATGTCAATGTCATTTCGTTTTTGAGTTTTAACTGCCAGCAAATAACCATTAGGTAACTAAATAAGCAAGTCCAGGCCCGTATTTAGGGGAGGGGGGCGGGTGGTTCCCAGGCCCGTATTTAGGGGGGTTCGTCCGACCCCCCCCCCCCCGCGGGAGATGGAGTTCCGTGAAAATTAGGAAGATTTTTTCACTGCCGTTTTATTCTGTAGGCCTACATAAGCGGGCTAAAACAAAAATAGTACATACATGTAGTTAGGGATCCCAGGCCAACTATTTAAAATGAATCTTGGAGAATTTGATTGAGTTTACTAATAAAAGTTACCGTACTATTATGATAAAATCGAAAAAATTATGATAAACGATGCTTATTTCGTTAATTACAGGAAATTAAAGTTACACAGAATAAAGTCCCCATTTAGGGGAGAGAAGAAGAAGTATGTGGGTTTTGATAAGGAGTTCCGCATAGCCCCAAGCCGAACCCCCCCCCCCCCCCAATTGAAATTCCTAATGAAATTCCTAAATACGGGCCTGAAGTCCATACCGTAAAACCTCGAATAGAAGCCCAATGGGCTTAATATCGAGAAGATGCCCATCTCGAAAAGAAGCCCATCTCTCAAGATAATGTTCTTTTGTTCTTTTTTTTTTCAAGTACAGTACAGAGCACACCGTACATGAATTTCAAAGAAATAAAATACATTAAAATTACGCTTGGGTTATACAGTAGTTTAGGTGATTTAATGCCGGTTAATGCACTACATGATACAGTTTGATGTTACAGTGGCCTTATTTATTGTTATATAGTAGTAATTCCCAAATTTACGCATTCATTTTGACAAGAAGCACCCTTCTTTACTTTGCAAAAGTAGGCTCGAAAAAAGCCCATCCAAAGTTCGCAAAAAACAAAAAAATAAATAAATAAATAATAACATTTAAAAAAAAATCGAGGTTTTATTGTATACCTTTATTAATACAGATCTTAAATCACTTAACTACATTTTGTTTAACAAAATTCAGATTCTGCTTTGAAATATTTGGTTCAAATTATTTTTCATTGCAGTTGAAAATTACCTTTAAAATGACATTAATACTAGGATGAAAAAAAATATATAAAAGAGTAATAAGAATAAGAGTAAAACCACGGTATATTTTAAGATTAGATCTATGCCTCAGTTTTAAAGCTAGAGTTCAACGTGTGAAGCTCGGTTTCCATAGAATCGCTCCTATCGGTGACAATCGACGGCAGTTGTCGGGAAGGTTGAACCTGAATCAACTGTGCCGATTGCGTATTAGGGTACATTGCTGGCTGCCCTGGCGCAATCGGGAAGGCACCCAGATTCGTCTGCAACGCGATCGGCAAAGTTGAACCAGGTCCCACCTCCCCGGCAACTGTAGGCGGCTGTCACAGATAGGGTGAGCGATTCTATGGAAACCGAGCTTCAATAATGCTATTACAGTGTCTTTCTTTTTAGTGTCCCTTTAAGAGGATGTATCCTTTTCTGGTATATAATTGACAATTACAAAGAGAGTGGGAAGGTTTTTAAATTGTAATGTTTTAGCCAGTGGCGTATCTAGAAGGTGCGCAAGGGAGGGGGCGCACGCCCCTCCAAAAATTACTCGCACCTCCCTCCAGTTTCCTACCAAAAAAAAATCACTTGCAAGTAGTTAAATCACCTAAAATCACCTTATTTTGCGAGTTAGCGCCCCTCAACAGATCATTATTTTTATTATTTAAAGGTAAAGGTAAATGACGGAGAATAACCCATAACTCGCCTTTTCATTGTGCTGAATTGCTTATGGGAGTGGCCTACTGTGGCTACATAGCAGCCTAAAAGAGGCGCTTATATAATAGTAGCACATGTTCACATTATTCCACAACGACAGGGGCTGAAATGAACCATATCATCCCCCTTACTCTTCCGAACGATGCAATGAGTTCTTTAAAGTGCACACGGGCCATATATGTACACTGGACCTCCGTTTTAAGTCCTTATCAGAGAAGACATGTTTCTACCAACTGAACCTTGGTAGGGGAGCAGCTAAAACCAGTGCCGATGTTAAGGCTGCAGTTAGCGGCGCCGCTGCCTTACCGTTCGGTCACTCAAGTCTCCAAATTATTTTTATCATTATATCCAGTACAAAAATCCAACTTCATGAGCAAAGAAACGGTAACACTTTATCCACGTAAAAAATATAACAATTTTGTAAATAATTGCAAGACACTGGGAGGGGTTCGTATGTTTGATTTAGTATATTATAGGCCTACAATAAGAACCATAACTATCTAGGACATTAAAATTAGCGAAGTCATGGTAGGTAATCCTTTACCAAAATAATAATCAAAACTGGTACAGTACTCTTAAGTTAATTGCGTGTTAAAAAATATTGAATTCAAAGTGAAACTCTTGTATTTTTCATAGAACTAATGATAAGGTCATATGAACAACTTTCACCACCCGTGCATTTTCCGGAAAATCCCATCCGAATGATACCGGAAGATCTACAGTTATTTACGCATATAAAACAAGCGGATAAGTCACGTCTATAAGATACAATTTACAAAGACATCATCGACGGACAGCTAAAGATGCAAGCAGAAAAAACAGTTAAAATGGTACCGGTAAGTTATGTTACATTAGCTCAGATTGTATGTAACTTAGAACTACATTTGGGAAGTAAATAATATAAAAAGCATTGTGATTTTAAGATTCCTCCGTCTGTAATCGCTGGTATTATAGGACACCCGTCCCCCACCCACCTCCCTGATAGTAGATGGGGACCAGGGTCTGATACTTAATAGATTGGGACCAGTGAGAAACGCACATACCCCTGTTAAGCTGCTGAGACAGGGTAGCTAGTAGGCTTACAATGATTCGTTGCTTTGTAGATGAGGAAGTGAAGTTCTAGCTCATCTACGTATCGGTATCTATTGCTGCATGATATTATCAAGGACCCTTTTTAAATACTATAAGTCTTTGGGCCTAAGCTACAGTCCGATATGTTTCACAAATAGTCCTAGTTTTCATGTTTTATATGTTTTATTGAATTAAAGACGTCTTGTTACAAATAAACTGGAATAATACAATTATTTAACCTTTTTAGACGGTGCACCTACAATTTAAAGCCTACATTTATCGCTCTTATCTTAATGAAATAACGCTATATAAATGTCTCATTATTATTTAAAGTGTCTTTATTACCCCCAGTTAAAGAGGTTATGTATTGACTACTGTCTGTCTGTTAGCAAGATTATGCCAAAACTAATCAATAGGTCATCATAAAATTTAGTGGTACATAATAATCAGAGAAAGGCACCATTCAATTTTCGTATTTTGCAGCACTAACGAAAATAATGTGCCTGAATATACCGGGCGATTCCATTATTTCATTGATTGTATTCTGCAGGTTCGCCCAATGTATTCAGGCTGGGCGGGGGTATAACTCTATGATGTGACTGCTCTAGTTTATATATATTTGCTATCTACTTAACGTTTATTTGTAGCTATATTCTGACTGCTTGAGAACCACAATGGAAATAAGTTGCCAATTTCGGTACTTTATTAAGTTTTTTATCCTTTGAATATGATGGTTCTTGTCGTCTTTGTTTTATGTTAATATTCAGAATAAAGAAATTTAAAAAAAATTTAAAATGCTTTCAATGATTGCTTTTCTGTAAATATTTGCAAATATTGGTTCCTTATTATTCCTGATGATTATCTAAACAAAGGTCGATAGCTTTGCCAAGACTATCAAATTTTATTTGACCAAAACTATTTAAAAAGTATTTGCTATTCATTGTGTTATTCACTATTGATACTTAACTTCTAATAACATTGTGCCGCTCGGAAATACTTGATTTACAGGATGCTGTTCTTATGACTACAGCCATTCCGTTTCCTATTACATATTTTTTTAAATAAACCTCAGGTACATTATGCACTGTTGTAATCGGATATCAGATTATCAATTTTTTTTAAACAAAAAGTGATGTGCCTATATCATGGCCATGATGTGATGTCATCAACATATTTGGGCATGCCACATGTTTTTGTGAAATAAAATGTAATAGACCTTTCCGGAGTGTCAATCAAACTTAACAACTGACTAATCGGAACAGCGCTAGAAATACGCGCGCGTCTCACAAACACACGTGTTGTCCCACAAACGCACGTGTTCGCGTATGTTTTAACACTGCCGTCTTGTGGGACCTTAGCAACAAAATCCAAGGGGCGGAGCTTAGCGGAAAGGTATATTATCTGGACAGCAGGGCTTTATAAGATAATTACTACTAAACCAAATAATAGATAAGTCTATTGAATAATATATTGTTGTATCTATTTCAGCTGACGCCTGCAGAACCCATTCCGCCTAACGTAAGTATCGCTGCAATGTTTTCATTTTGTAACTAGAAAATGAATTGTCTAGGCCTATGTCTGTAAATTGAATAGCTTTATGTTACAGTATTCAGATTGTAACGTTACAATCTCGGTGTATAGGTCTAAAATACAAATGGCTTTTAGTATTAGGCCTATAGCATATTATTTCAAATGTAAATGCTGTCAGCCTAAAACGCCCAGGCTTAAGTTCATGCTAAGTCAAGCTCAATGAAAATATGCTATAATAATAAGTAAGTGTTGTACCTAAGGCTACGCTTAGACTAGTAAGTTCCACTCAGGAAAATGTTCAAAAAAAACAAACAAAAGAAACAACACACCTATGTCGATTGTGGTGTAATAGTGGTCTACCCAACGGAAATATATAGGGGTTGGAAGCAGAGGACGACATATTTTTCAGGATATTCCCCACATAATTTTATATTGTGCATGTCGTAAGGCCTGTTTACACTTCAACGATAACGATAAAAATGCTAAAAAGCGATTGTTCATATACAAAACAAAAGAAATTAGAGAAGTTTTTACACTAGGACGATTCTATAACGATTTATCGTGTATGCAATAACACATTATTTTAACAAAACCGAATGAGATGACGTCATAATCATAGACAAACGATAAAATCGTTGCTACTACGACGATTTTAATGTTTTTTTGATTATGACGTCATCTGATTTGATTTGTCAAAATATTTTGTTATCGCATAACTGATAAATCGTTATTGAATCGTTCTAGTATAAAAACTTCTCTTACTTCTTTTATTTTCTATATGAACTATTGCTTTTTAGCTTTTTATTATCGTTAACGTTGAAGTATAAACAGGCCTTTAGAGTATCTCCTTTAGATTGTCAGAATTAAACAAGAAATTTATTCTAAACCTATTCCTCTGTCTACGAGCTCTATAGGCCTATAAAATAAAATTTGTTCCTAATTTATATACAGTAATATTGATTGCGTCCAGAACGGTTATAAATATGCCATATTGTAGTATGAACGTGCGCATGCACATAACAAAAGTCAATTGAATTTTACTTTATATTTGGTTTCTATTCGTTTTACTAAGTAACATTAAAACATCGACACCTTGTACCTTTTACAGTATTATATTATTTCACTTTCGGTTTTATAGATATTTTGTTTTCTGTTATGGCTAGTTCTATTTTGCGCAATATAAATGAATAACCTTTAACCTTTTATGTTGTCTTGATAAACTTGTTTTATGCTTCCTTTCTTTTAATTTTAGAATTGTTTTGATTAAGTTTATTAAACCATTTTTTTTTTTGCACATTCCTTATAATACTATTACCAATCAGCAAGAAAATAAAGAAAAGGATGAGTAATACAAGATGTAATACAAGAAATAATAAAGAAAGATTTGTATAATTTCCGGGAAACACCATTCTCCTACCCATACTTCACCTCCCCTGCATAATAGACAGTTCCGACCAATTAAATTGAACAACTGGCCAATCAGAACAGGATCAGAGATATGCTGTTGTCTCACAAACATAAGAATTGTCCACAAACGCATGTACTTATGTAAATTTACGCTGTCCTTTTGTGGGACCTTAGCAATTATATCAAAAAGGTGCTGCTTATCGGAACGATCCATTTCCTTGAAAGCTTTTCCATTCCTGTTAATTACTATAGTAATTTTAAACATGCTTCTGATCATTAATTTCAGTGGCCAAATGGAGATTTTGGATTGTTATTATCTGTAAAGTCTTCTTGTGGCGACGGGCTGATGAAAATAGGAAAACTCATCAATGAAGAATATAACATTCGGGCGGTAGACTTCACTGGATATCTCTCAAATAGCAAGTGTAAGTACTATACTACGTCCTATAATTGTAATTTGTATTGTAATATAATTATGTTTGCCGATACCATACGATCGATACGATAACACTTCATTGCAATTTGTTCAAATAATACACAAAGTGAAGTTTAACATTAAAAATATATAATAAAACATCATTTTAATATCTCACATACAATCAAAACACAACGAGCAATGGGGTAAAGTGGAGGATAACTAAGATCCAGGGACATAGACAGTAACAATAATAAAAATAATAATACATACTAAAAACCATGAAAAGCAGTTGAGAATAAACAACCAGTTACAACAAAGAAAATCTACTACTCGGCTGGCAAACTATTGTATTATATAATTAAGATTGATCACATTATTTATATTACTATTATTTTCGCATTATCATTATTATTATTGTTACTATTATTGTTATATTCATTTCTATTATTATTATCATTATTATTATTATAAATATCATTCGTCACCACAATCATCATAATAATGTGACCATTACAATAACAATAATCACAATAACAATCCAATAAAAACAGCAAATAACAACAATAATAACAATTAATATATAAAAATAGCATTATCAGTCCCACCATTGTTATTATTATTAATGGTTTTTGATGACATACATCAATAAAGTGAATTATTATCAATGGGCATTGATCTTATTATTATTATTATTATTATTATTATTATTATTATTATTATTCATTTTTTAGGCACACGAGTTCATTTCCAGCAATGTGGCGTAAGCGATGCTGACTCCGTTACGATGAAAGTTCGAATGATAGACCCACTGGATGAGGGTGTAAGTCCAGCTGAAGATAGACCAAACGACTATACGTACAAACTGGTGGTCATTGATGGCAAACTTTGTCAGCGTGAAGGACAGTTATTGGTGGCGGTAAAGGATATACCATCGGTAAGTTATCGGTTATTTATATATACCAAAGTTACTTTTATGTGATTTACTATCATTTATTTCGTATTAGGCAATACCTTGAGAAAAAACATGTCCTAATCGGAAAATCTAAGGGTGTATACCACTTGGCCTTATAGCTTAATGGGTAGAGTATCCGAACGGTAATTGGAAGGTCTTGGGCTCGAATTTCGATAGGACATACGTTTTTCTCAAATATTTAATATATATATATATATATATATATATATATATATATATGTGTGTGTGTGTGTATATATATAGATGTATATATATATATATATATATGTATGTATATGTATATATATATGTATATGTATATATGTGTATATGTGTGTATGTATGTGTATGTTTATATATGTATGTATGTATATATATACACTTATATATATATACATATATATATATATATATCATATCATATCAAGATAGCCGTTAATACTGTTAAATTATATATAAATCATCAAAGAAAGGTAAATACAGTGTTCGAATAAAGGACATAAATTTGTTTTCTTTTGTTAAATTTTTTAAATATGATTATATCTAAACTTGTATTTCGTTTGCCACACATGTTGAAGAAAACTATAAGACGGGTCGAAATTTTCATGTGTTCAATAAATTATGTGTTTTTAAGTCTATAAATTCGTTGTCTCCTCATCGACTTTTTAATTGAGTTATATACGTGCTGAAGAAGAACCGAGGACAGTTCGAAATATTCATGTTTTGAATAAATTGTGTGTGTTATGTCTATATCTTATATGTCTATATATACATTATAATCAGTGAATTACGTATATTTATGTAAGTTTAAATTATACATACACCTAGGCCTATACCTTGTATTATTGTTGTTTCATTTTCAGAACAAAAACTTGGATGAAATTAAATGTGAGGATTTTTTGTTCAAACTATACAACTACTTGACTTGGCCTACGGATGATTCTGTCATGATGAGTGTTACATCTGAACAGAAAACATGGATTGCCTCGGATAACACTGGTCAAGTGATCATGATGTCATCACAACTAAAATTTAACAATCCTTTCTTAGAAATGAGGATAATTGATGAGGGAAGAATTGACGAATCAAAATCATCAATTATTCGTCATCCATCATAGTTCAAATTTGTACTTTACTGAAATAATAGTCATTATAGTCTACCGAAAAAAAATCTGTCACACTATTACTTTATAAAAACATACTTGGCATACAAGTGGGGCATTATAATTGCACAAAAAGACATAGAAAAATATCTTTCATAATCTCATATTTTCGAGCAGAATAGGTTAATAATACACGGCCAATTATTTCAAGTTATTTAGGATCACTATCTGCGCCTCTAAAGCCACGCTTCCCAAAAATGGGTCGCCAAACGTTTGCGTTCTATAAAAATACATTATATTATAACATATATTTTATGTAGTATCTTCATAAAGTAACATTGCTGCCATAATATTTAATAAAAGTTTATATTTTGAAATATGATTGTTGTGGGTTGTTCGCTTATTTTCTTACTGAGCAGACATTTAATTGAAACAAACTTCAGTGGTTAAATGTAGGCGACATTCTTTGTTTTTTTCTTTCTTTATTTTATAATTCTGGCCTTCGGCCCGTATTACATAACAAAATAAATAATTAATTTCTTTTAGACGGTAATTTCTTAAAATGAAAAATTGTTCAATATATATTGCAAGCAATCTTAATTCTTCTTTATTTCTAAATACTTAGTTTAAATATGTATATACATTTCGATTTTTTACATTAAGGTATTTATCTCTAAGACTGAAGGGAAGCTAAATAAGAAGTGTAATTCCTCCTCTATTTCTCCAATATCACAGACTAAACAGATTCTATTTTATCTAACAATTTTTAGATGTCTTCCTTTCTCTATAAATATATTATGTGTTCACAAACGGAATTTCGATAAAGATTTCCTTAACTTAAAGTTTAAATAGTATAAGTAATCTTCTGTAAGATAGTCATTTTTTACTTTGTTATAAAAACGGAAACGTGGGTGTTGTTGAATAAATTCTCGTCGATTTTGTGTCGCAGTATCGTATACCCTTCGAATGAAAATTAATAGGAAATTATCGTTTGCTTAGTTCAAATATAATTAAATCCATAAAAATTAAAAATATTCCTAATACCAAGTGCCCATAGTCGCTTCCTCTTTCAGCCCATGATTTTTGTTGAGCAAGGCATATTCTTGGCAGTCTTTTGGCTTCCATCATTAATATCTAAAGCCAATAACTTACTATTCTAATATGCCTAAAATATTTTATTTCAATATGACCCAGTTCACGTCTGGCACATTTGTCCGGACATGACTGCTGGACATTAAGTATATATTTACAGTGTTTCAAGTGTATATTTTCAATTTTTTTTCTTCCATAGCTGCCCTCACACCCGTATAAAATAATAGGGAGGATTTCGTCTCAAATAACATTTGACCTTAATTTTAACAGAATTGAAACTTAAATTAGACAGTTTCCTTCTTAAATTGAAGATTGCTGTTTTTCCCTTTTCTGCCATGACTTTCCCATTGTGTTCTATTTACCCTGACTATTAATAGTGAGAACTAAATATTTAAAATCATTTAAAATTTCAATTTCATTTCTATTGACTACGGTATCCATTTATCTTTTTTATTTAATGTCCCACCTTTTCTGAAAACCATAATTTTTGTTTTACTGTATTAATAATAAGGCTATTTTGGGTACAGTATTTCTGCAATTGGTCAGTTTGCATTTGAATACCGATTTTCGAGTAAGAAATAAGTGCCATCTCATCTGCATATAATTAAATGTGAATTAACTTTTGTCTCAATTGAACAAAATGTAAATCATTTTCTAGTAAGGATATTTTAGGTCATAAATAAATATAATAAATAGGATGGGAGATGGGAGGCACCCTTCTCTAAGCCCAGTGTTGCTTTTAAAACTGTTGGTTAGTCCGTGCTGTGTTTTAATTCAGAAAATCAGATCATAACTCAGAAACCAGATTATGAGCGAATGCCGGTAGGCCGCCGTCACCGGGTAGAGGTTTCTAGAGTGTTTAAATCTTATAATATAATAATGATTACCAAAACGTTATTTAGGACGTCTAAAAGCTTAACATAAAAACATGATTTTCAATATGCATAATGGATATTTATGCTGCAGAGGTGACGCCAGCGGGGTGGGGGGAAACCAGCATCCCCCCACCCCCGTCGGGAGGAAAACCACAATTCGTCTTTTCGGGGGCTCGGCTCCACCTCCCTGAATAGGGGTACCCATATTTAGGGGAGACTAAAACGAAAACGTGAAATCGTCATAGGAGTCAAGGACCTCCACCGGGGTCCCTCAACGGCCGCTATAATACTCCCCGCCATAATACTAGCTTCGTTCGCCCAGTCTCCACCGGTGCATTCGGTCCCTCTATCAGGCAGATAAGTGTGCCATCACGTTGGACACGTGCATACGTGCATTTTTCAGTAATGGACCTTTCCGCTAAGCCCCGCCCCTTGAGTATTGTTGTTTTTGGTGCCACAAAACAATAGCGCAAATATACGTAAGCACGTGTATTTGTGGAACCACGAGCAGTGTGTTTTAACTGATCGGTTAATTGAAATTTCGTAAAGGTCAACTGGGTCGGTACCTTACTTTGTTTTGAGAGGATTGTAGGGTGTGTATCAGTATACGTGGCAAATATTCCTGATATAGGTAATATTTTCACTAGACGATGATGGTAGTAGTGGTTGAGGTGGTGGTGGATGATGATGATGATGATGATGATGATGATGATGATCGAAACGAAAAATCCATCCCATCTCAGCACTTGATGACGAGACGTCATTTGCAGTTTGTCAGGGGCAGTTTGAGAGATCGTCATTAAAAACGATCAGAAGATGTGCGCACCTTGTTGCGTTCCCCATGGACTCGCATAGGTTTATCACTAAATACCGTAGGCCTTAGCCAAGGTCCACTTTGTGGGCTCGGCTCGTTTCATTTAGGTTTGCTCTCTGAATTTTGATCAAGTAACTTATGGCTATCTAATAATGCCATATCTTATGAATAAATAGCACGTATATATCCCAGATAGAGAGCTGTTCACTGTGCCATTTTTCATGTAATCCTGAACGTGTAGCTTTGTGTCGTTCGTTAGATTAATTTATTTTGCTGTTAAAGAATTGCTCCATAGTTAAAGCAATGCTAATCCAAAGTCAAAGCAATTCTGGATTTATGCACAAAAGATACATAATCCTCTATCACTGTTCTATTTGGCACTGATTGTACACGATAAAAGCGAGCGGCGACGAGACAGCGTCAATCCTTGCTATTGTAAATGGTCAACAGAATTTAAGTTGGTAAGCCTTACAAAACTAAGGATTTATTGTGGATTACGTGATATGCGTTGATAAAGAGGATAACAATTACTGAAAAACTACTAATATAGACGCATATTGCACTTTGTGCGGACTTGAAAAAGACGAGATAACAAACAAAGAATTAATCCCAATTCTAGCCCTGAAAGTCAAGATACATTCATCTCAGTTGTGAGAGTAAGCATTAACCATTACCTCCTAGATGATCCATCTTTTGTTTTAGGTCTGTTCGTTGTACAATACGCTGTCAGCATATAAATACATTTGGGCTTCGTTAATCAGTTTAGTTACCGGTCAGCCGTGATTCAACATTTTGCGTTTAGTTGAAAAGTTTGAAGCTTTCAAAATCTTGAAATAATAATCATTTAAGATGACTGATTCAATATCATTAAACCTACTTTTCGATGGTCAAAAGTACACCGAACTAATGGCAGATCCACAGTATAACAAGAATAACCTTTACGAAGATCCACATTTCAAACCTTGTAGTGAGTCGATATTTTTAGATGCAGACACTACTTTTCTCCTGAAATTCTACGAAAAACGTGAATCAATCAAGTGGTTACGTCCTAGCGTGAGTACAACACTTTATACATGTTTGTACATTGTACAAATAAACCATGCTGTTCAGTGATATATATATATATAGCGTGAGTACAACACTACTTATACATGTTTGTACATTGTACAAATAAACCATGCTGTTCAGTGATATATATATATATAGCGTGAGTACAACACTACTTATAC
>NW_022693589.1:293006-297732 GCF_011630105.1 Anneissia japonica | reverse complement strand
CCCCCCCCCCCCCCCCTCTCCAGTTTTCTCCCCACCCATAAAAAGAAGAAAAACCATCGGGGAAGAAAAACGTTATGTATTTTCTGCATATTTATCTAAATATAAAATCGATTAAATAAGCCTCCGAGACCCCTAAATTGTCATATTTTTCGGGGACTTCGCCCCCTGGACCACTCTCGGGCCATTTTGAACGACGCCCGACCACGCCCACCTCAGGCCACCCCAGCATATTATTGGTCTCCTAAAATTTTACCTTGCCCTCACTTTTCCCCTTCCCCAGATTTCAGACGCTGGCGCCGCTGTGTGACCCTCACTTTAGCACTCCTACACATTCTTATGCCAACCCTAATATGGACCCTTCTGCTAGTATTAACTATTATGTATGGCTGTCGAACGGTCAATGTATAAAAATATTCAAACGGGTTTGTACTGTCGCCTGCAATTTTGTAAACAGTTATTACCATAATATTTACTGCACCTATTAATAGCATGCATGTGATTTCTGTGCAAAATACAGTTCTTACGTTTTTTGTTTTGTTTTGTTTTTTTGGTTTTTTGGTTTTTTTTTTATAACATCTTGTGCAGATTGTACAACAGATGAAACACATATGCAGTTCTTACGTTCTTACTCGGAAAATTTAAGACATTTTATCACATTGTATGTTAATTTTTGTTTAATTTACAGTCAATAGTAACTTTATGAACGCATTGGCTGCAATAACACTTGCTCCAAAAGTATTGAATTTTGTTTGTCCTGAGCAATCGTTCTCAGAGAACTACAAGGGTATCTTTCGATTTCGATTCTGGAGATTTGGTAAATGGAACGAGGTCGTCATTGATGATCGACTACCAACATTGGATGGAAAACTTCTGTTCAGTCGCTCTCTGTCCAAAGATGAATTTTGGGTTTCCCTTATGGAAAAAGCACTGGCAAAGTAAGTTCTGTTCTTTTTCCATCGTGTACAGCCGGGCACATCACTACACACGACGGTCGTCGGCCGACGAGACTCTAAGAAGAACGCAACGCCACGGCGCGCGCGCAAAAAGTTGTCTAGGCTGCTACCGACAATCAGCAGACGACGTTGCGACGTCTATCGCTCACAGGGAGCGGAGGTAGATTCGACCGTCGTACGACACAGTGAGTGCCCGGCTTAATACACAACTGTATTAAGATTTTCAAACAGAATGTGAATTAAAATTGAATTCTCCATTCCTAAAATTTGTTAACATTGCAATTGTACATGTTCATAAAAAGATATACGTCTACAAGTTAGGTGAAGAAAATAATGGCCTAAAGATGAATCATATATACAGGAGTTTTTGACTTATTCCCTTCAACTCCTTGTGGAGCATACGTTATTAGAAATAGCACGCCATCGCACTCTGTTTTGAGCTATCCTTTGTAGCTGGTCCAGAGAGTACCCCTGTGGGGAGGAGGGTTCAGAAGTCTTTGTATACTTTGTGCTAATAATTTCAATATAGGCCTATGCTACGTATTACTTTTTCAGCCTGTTTTGGTCCTCCACGGCTGGACGTAGACCTTTCCATCAATTTCCCAGTATAGTCTATAATTCCGTACCCTCTGTTTTCAGTCCTTAACGCTATATTCCCTGAAGTAGTCACGACATCGTCTGTTGGGCCTCTCTCTTTCACTTCTGTGTGAATGTGATGTCCACTCTGAAACTTTACGTGTCTATCAACATTTGTATTTATTATTTTATATATTTTGAAAATTATCCGAATTAGTAAATCATACGAGTTTCTATTAATTTTTAGGCTTCTATCAAAGTATGAAGCAATGGACTGTACATACGATGTATCCGAAGCATTGTTAGACCTATCTGGAGGTGCTGTAGAAACAATCCGCTTGGGTGAACTTACAGAAGACAGGCTTCGTTCAAAGTTGAAGATGTTCCGAAAAACAGGTTCACTTGTGACGGCAACCTTAGCCAGGGGACTTGCGGATGCATGTGGTCTTGATAAATACGATTCCTTGTTTATTATATCAGGAAGTGTTAGAAAGGTAAACACTTGGACCTAAATACAACTTAGTATATTGAGAATACAGATTGTTTGTGTGATTATAATAATGTGCGGTCCCACCCAACATACACAGGTGTACGGCCACTCACAGGCACATTATTAACTAGAACAGCCACTCCATTACCAACAATATGCAGGCCGTGTATAATGGGCGAAACTGCAGCATACCCTCAATAAACTAATGGAATTGTCAGTCGTATTCAGGCACATTATTTTATTTAGTGCTGCAGAATACCCTAAAAAATAATGGAATCGTATTAATGTACTTTGGTTTCCTGAGTGCTGCCTTAATATATGAGGTGATTCAATTATTTTCTCTTATGCTCGAGGGTAAAATCTAATTTTCGTGAGCCTGACCTTGTCTTTTGACCTTTTCTTTCGAAATCTTAATGGTATCTTTCCTTTTTGTTATGTACCATTTCACTAAATTTTATAATGATCCATGGATTCATTAGTTTATGCGTAATCTTGCTAACAGACAGAAAGACAGCCTGACAAACAGACAGACAGACGTGAATACATAACCTCCTTGACGGAAGTAATAATAATAAGTTTAACTGGCACTTTTATTTATAGAATACAAAACCACACAAAAGAAAGTCATGTATATAAGATATAACATCAATTTATATAAATTTCGATGTAACAATAAATTTTTTAGCAAAACATTATTTACTGTAGACCTATATCCATCATAATTATTCATTGAAAGCTATACTGCCATCAAACGAGAAAAATATGATTCTATTTCTACTCGAAAATTCTACTAATGATATTATTGCATTAACTCCCATTAAACACTAAAAATAATTTGTGTGTAAAACTATTTTGCAGGTTATGTATGATAACAATGGTGTGATGACTCCATCGAATATAATCCGTGTCCTAAACACCGGTCGCTGCGAATGGACTGGACCCTGGGGTGACCAGTAAGTTTTAATTACACACGTCGGCCGAAATTCAGTTTTTAGTAAACAATTCTCTTCTAAATTATTTATTAGCTGCTTCGATATTAAATAATGTTATTTTTTACATTGTAGGTCAAAGGAAATGATGTCTCTGAGTGAAGAAGTCAAGAAAGAGTTTAGAATAACTAGTCAAATTGACGGAGATTTTTGGTAAGCTTCACATGCATAATAATAAATATATATTACACAACATTTGCAACCTACAAATGTGATGGTATTTAATTGTATGTACCTTTTATAAATTTTGAAATAAAATTGGTTGAAATAATTATATGTATGCTTGTATAATTAACTTTTCTAACTTGTATAATATGTAGGTGTGTATGTGTGTGTGTGGGTGTGCGTGTGTGTAGGGGGTGGGAGTGCGGGTGTGTTGGTGTAGGGGATGTATGTGTGTACTTAGTGCGAGCAAAATCGAGAATACCTGGGCTACAGTACCAACTTTATTCTATCATTATTTAGGTTAGAAAGTTGACTGTTATAAATAATTTAACCGTCTGTATTTTCTTTTATACCTTTTCTTGCATTCTTTATCTGTTGGTATGTGTTGAATTGTCATGTATTTTTATTTTTTAAGAGGGCTCTGAATACCTCCTTGGCTTAGCTGGAAGGGTTAGCATTTTAAAATAAAAAAATCTTCAATGTTGGTTTTAAATAAGAGCAAGGAATCTTTCAATTAGGCACTATGAAGTACTGTACTAATGGAATTTTACATGACCTGACTATGTATATTAATCTGCGTAGACTAACATCATACCATCGTTACACATATTTATGTATACTTCAGGATGGACATCAACGATTTCTTAAAAAGATTTAATGTGCTGAAGGTTCTCCATATTCCACCCGAACTATCAGGAAAGGAGGCAACATGGAACGTGACTGAACACTTCAATAAATGGCAGAAGGGGACCACCGCAATGGGATGCTTTACAAAGAATAAGGAAGGCAAGAATTATTGAAACGTACAACAATATAACTTTAAAATAATAACAGTAGCATTAACAATATTATAATTTATCTATTACTAACATTTTATAACTTTTTCTTTCAATTATCGTCGTCTGGTAGGGTGAACCCAGGGGACCAGTGGGTGCAATCGAACCCCTCTTAATTACATGAAGAATTATTTAATGATTTTTTCTACATCAGCAGAAAAAGCCATTGTTTATGTTCTAATGTTTTCCTTCTACCCCGTTTTCCTATCTTTTTGCACAGGAATGTTCTGTCTGATGACTTTACGTGCTTGAATCTTTTTCAAACGTTTTCCAAATAAAGAAAATATGTCAAAGATATGCATATTAAAATATTACGTCATTCATACATATTTCAAATATTAAATAAACGAGTAGTAAAATGTTTATGTTAACACAAGTTGTGATTTTTAAAGCGTTTCATACTAGCTACAGCTATGTCAAACACATTTGATATTATTTTTGATATTTAAAGTATTTAATAGAGACTACAAGCAGTTATCAAAAAATAGTAATGGGAATGTTATGAGATTGACATTTCACAACTTAAGATGGATAATCTGTCTATGGTCCCTATAGGTTTTCATAAAAATCCACAATATAACATCAAAGTTGATGACGATGGCGATTTGGTGGTCGCTTCTCTGATGGCAGTTGGAAAACGCAGAGAAGAAACATCATGGGAAGGCAATTACCTTGGCCTCGATGTGTACAAGGTAAAGTTTTTTTTCCAATTATATA
>NW_022693589.1:246453-292867 GCF_011630105.1 Anneissia japonica | reverse complement strand
ATAATCCTATACCATTTAATTATCTGATATGAAGATTGAGCTACGATAGACATTAATTTTTTGATCAACATTTTCCAATACACAGGCTACATTTGAACATAAACGGCGTCAGCGTGACGTTACATTGAGTATGGCTATTGATCTTGGCAATTGTGTCATCATTCCGTCGACAACCGAGTCATTACATCACAATTTTCAATTTAATTGGTTCTTAATAATATGCTTACTTGTTTCAGATTCAGTCGCTCATTACATTATTTAATTCAATTTCTTTATTCGTCGTATAAACTGATACATGACCATTATATTACTTGTTTGGTACAAATTAATAAATAAATAAATAAATAGGCCTTCATAAGTATACATACACAGTGATAACACAACCATTAAAACAACAGTAGATTTTTAAAAGTATGTAACTAACTACGGTAAAACAACAGGTTTATTTAAGCCGTTGATTGGCAATTGGAAGAATGTATTATTAGGTTTATAACTGTACCATTACTCTTTCTGAATAGTATGAAGATGGGGCTACAATCGACAGTGATTTTTTGACCAACAATTTTCCACTACATACATTTGAACATAGACGAGGCCTACGTGAGGTAACTTTAAGCATGGCTCTTGATCCTGGTAACTACGTCATCATTCCTTCGACATACGAGCCAGGTAACGAGCTACAATTCTTGCTACGTTTCTTCAGCGGATATTCTTCACAGACTGAGTAAGTTACCATGATCCTTTTAATGCAAATCAAAATAAGGATTATACAGTATTTACATGTGCGTGATTCCTCTTGAAAGTCTGTCAGCGCCGTCCTAAGAGGTGCAACATGCGTTCATTTAAATTAAGGCCTACTTTGCCAAATATGGAACATAACACGAAAATACGCAAGATGTCCATCTCGCCTAGGCTAACTGCTTGGGTTGTATTTGGTTTTTAAAACTTTATCCGCACTATTTAGATGAAAACCCCAGTATTGCTGAGTCAGTGTTGCAGTGGCGTACGTAAAAAGGGAGCTATATTAATTAGCATTTTATCTATTTTGTAAGACTATAGGCCTCAAATCAGCCAAGTGTTTCCACATGTAGCCTACCCCACTGGAGCCTACGTGACCCCAGTGTTGTAGAGCCCATAAAAGACTTAGTTAGAGTGGGTCAGGTCTCTTCGTACCGCCACTGTTGTGTAGGATTAATGGTCTTTTCAGTCGTATTAATATTTCTGCTTTATTTATAGATCAGCGAATCCAAAATCTGTGTACACTTACAAACTTACAGGAGATGTAAGTATAAACGATATTATACGCACCGGTACCGTACCTGTTAGTATGCAATATGTATAGGCCTACCTATGTAATTCCTGGCCCCGAAACCTTGACTCGGAAATACTGGGTTGGTGTCCGGCAGGGGATAGTTTTCCACAAAAGTTTTTACTATTTGTATTTTATATTGTATTGTTTTTGCTTGTTCTTGTTTGTTGTTTATTGTATTATTGCAGGACCGTATTGTAAAACAGCGATAAGGTATCGTCTGTTTATGTTCTAATGCCTAAATGTTTTAAATAAAATAAAATAAAATATATGTTGTCAATCGTTAATATATTACACTTTCAATTGGACAAGTATTATAAATCAAACGTTTTCTCATCTTCCACAGCTTGAGCTTGATTGGACAATGGAACCAATAATTAAAAGTTTCTTTGAAGAGCATGCTGGGGAGGTTAGTACAGTAATATATAGTGGGGTTTTGTGTAAACCATCATTTTGTGTACGTTTATGCATGCATTTATACTTACATACATACACACATACCTACACACATACATATATACAAGTCACATATTCAAAATTACTCAATCACCTACACATTCTTTAATTTAACGTATTTTGCAGGACGAGCTGATGGACAACTGTGAGCTAGATGCTTTCTTCAAAACATTGAAAGAAAACGGTACCGTATGTTATTATAATTTCTTTGTACCATAGTTTTAATAACAGCCAGTAAATTAAAAATTTGAACTGAAATTCTTCCAAAAACATTTTAGTATACCGTTTAATTTTTGTGTTTCAGTAGGTTTTTAAAGTTTTTTTTTTGTTTTGTTTTTGTTTTTGTTTTTTTGGTGTTTTTTTTTTTTTGCGATGTGTATTTGCACTTAGGCCATACTCTAATTTCCTTTTGGACAAAATAAGGAAATCGGAATTGGTTGATAAAAGTACTAGCTATGTTGGCTTTTCAATAAAGATGCGTATTGCATATAAAACGGAATATCATGTTGTTTCTTGCAGACCAGCTTCTTTGTGACATTTCCCAAGAGACATCGGCAGCCATTTCCGCTCTTTTTGACGTATCCTTTTTATCAAGCGACATAAACAGCCTGTGGATGGAATAATGAATTCCGAAATATTAAATCACAATAACTTTTATCATTTTTTTTCGGAGTTTGTTTCATAGTACTGTATCTTATGTCAAACTTACCGTTGGATGGTTTCTGCAATGTTTTTTTTTTTGTGTTTACGTAGATTGACCTTTGATATAGGCATGCGCAGCTCAGACTACGAAGTGACTTTGATTGGAGAATTTTTTAAATATATATATTTCCCTTAAAATGTAATACAGGAAGACGATTCAAGGAAACTCTGTATAGATGAAGTTTGCAATATAGGGGCCTTAGTTCATTATAGCAAAGTAAGCAATATTTTAGAATTATCTGTATTAACTCGATAGTTCTTTAAATAGAGACAATATTATTAGACGGGACGCGTGCTAAACGTTTCCGAGATATCAAATTCTATAATAGTTATTATTACAAATAGTCCTCTACATAGTATAAGTCCCATTATCTTTATTTGTTTCAGGTGATGTTCAGAAAAGCGGATAAAGACAGAAGTGAGTGTCTGAATGCCAGTGAGTTGAGGGACGCATTGTATCGGGCAGGTAACCAGTCGTTTTATTTACAAATTCAGTAGAATAAACAAATCAATACACAGACTGATATGGACCGATTTCAATACCACTAGATACTGTCTCTTATACACATCTAGATGTGTATAAGAGACAGGCCTAATACTGTATATTATTGTTGTTATTATACTCTTAATTGTATCATACTGCTGATATTTTACAGTCTTTTTTTACAGTAACCTATTATATACTATAAACATTTTTAATCGAATGAACCTATTTAGAAGTGTAAGTAAAATGATTAACTAGTTTTTTCCATTCCTTTAATCAGTCATTATCATTGTCTCTTTCAGTTACTGACGATGTGCTCCAAACTGTGAGCTGTTTTGAGTAACGATATACGAGAACGCTTAAAATAGTTGTAATGATGATTATCCTCAGAAAATATTACTAACAAATATGTACGGGAAGTAGTATCGTCAACTAGCAGTTATGTACTTACCAGACGTTCTTCTAGGTTGAATCCTATGGTGATAGAGCCTTCAGTGTTGCTGCACCTATCCTCTGGAACCAGTTACCATCTGACTTAAGAGAATCTACAAGTTTAAATATATTCAAGTCAAAGCTCAAGAAATTCCTGTTTTGTTGATTTGCCGACCTCTGACACGAAACCTTCATTTATTAATTATGGGAATAGTTCAACCAATTATTTAAGTTGGTTTATTTTACTGTATGTAAGTGTAGATTAGGATTATAGTGTCCTGGGCACGACGTTATAAACTGCATCCGGTCGAGTCGTCGGCGACTAATTCCGACAACCCCATCTAGTGGTCTTTAGCGGCCGCCAATGGGAGGGTGGATGGACACCCAGCAGCACGAAAAAAATACAGCTGAACAAAGGGCGGATGAACAACCATGCCTTAGTTTAAGGAGTAGGTTTTTTTTTTTTAGTTTCATAAAATAACTTCAACTTTCTTTTTTCTCAAAATGTCCAACTCAAAGAGCTCAATCACCAAGCGCATAGAGGCTTTTCGCATGATGCGCTCTACAAATCCAACTATTATTATTATTATTATTATTATTATTATTATTATTATTATTATTATTATTATTATTAAATGAATAAAAAATTATGATCCTCTTACTTATAAAAATGAAAAGACCTGTATTTTGTTTATTTGCTTCTGGCCAACTGAACTAATTTCTTGCCCAATTGAAATCATAGTAGGAACATAAGTACACCAGCAAAATTTTGCCTACGCTCAGTGTTCCTATTTTCATACACTTTTCAAACATAGAAAATTATTATTGTACAGCATTAATTATTATTTACCGCACTGTTTTATTTTTTATTCTATAGGCGTGTATATTGATAATGTAATGTAAGTGTTTTTAGACCTGAATAAACAAATAAAATTAATTATTTAAATCATCGAGGGTATAGTCACGCCTACTGCATATAAGGTACAGATAAGATTTGTTGGTTTTCTAGTTTTACAAATAAAAACCTCATTTGACATTTTACAACAACCTCGATTTGTTCTTATTTTGTTCATAATTTTTAAGCAATTTTAGCCTCAGTGTTCGTATAAACTGTGTTCTTATTTTTAAAAATGCAATGCCTCAGTAGTGCGTACGCACACATCTTGAAAAGGCAAGTTCCAGAAAGTTATTAGGATTCAAATTAATAGAAAACAGGCACACAAATGTGTGAACGTTTGAGAAATAATTACCTGATATCATTTTATCATAAATCTGAACTATAGAATTAAGTTACACATTACATATGTTTCTTGACGCAATAAGTCTTGCGGTTGTGAAGAGGTGACCGGCAAGGTCAAAGGTGAATTCCCTTTGGCACCGATCAAGAACAACATTTTTCAGTAAAGTTACCTTCTATCAAGTAATACCAAATTGCTAAAATTATGTACATCTTAACTTTATTTTATTCATTGTTTAATTTAAACAATAAATTTATTTTTAAACTGAAACTTATACGTAATCCCAAAACATTAATCAACTAATTAATCTTCGAGACAGTGGCTATTGTTACACCATTGTATTCCTAATTGTTGCTATTTCCAATTTATTTAGCTCCCCTTACTGTCCGTGTTACGTCTATAGGTATTTTACTTCTCTGTTTCAAGAAGTCAAGCTTGCTTTAAGTCAGGATAATTAAAATTAGTATCCCAATCAATTTCCATCAGTTTGCTGCTCATACTCTCACAGTCACCATGGTAAGGGAATTTGTCCAAGCAATGTTTTGCTAAGATGTGGATATATCTCAATCTGTAACCGGATGCTCTTTTTTTTCATAGAGATTATATTAAGCATAATACATCCAGTGTCTGTCCATCTCGATACCTCGTACAATTCTACATAAGTTGATCTAAAAACAAGTAACCCGTGGCGTAACAGGGGTGTGCTGGAGGCGCATGCCGTTCAGAAAAAAACTTCCCCCTGATCACATTGCCCACTGAAGACTGAAGCAAACAAAATTACGTTGAAGTCATCTCATATACCATTATTTTGCCAGCTAGCTCCTCCTCACTTTATCATCTAGTTCTCGCACTTCAACATCGTGCCCCCTCCCCCTCCCCAATTTCAATACCACTAGATACGTTACTGCAAAGTGCTTTGGCCTCCAACATAATTATTCTTCTGACGTCAATTTTTGTGCAACATAATTTCATAACCGTTGAAATAAACAACTTTGCATTATTCCGTCTGGAAAAAAAATATTTAACACAATTTATACACAAAATTCTGATTCATGGCATTACCAATTTTTATAAATGGGCTCCAATAGACAGAGTCTATAAGATGAGTCGCGTTAACAATCCTTTTAATATGGTTTTTCCAAACTCTTTTATTTTCATTTTTGATAAGAAATATATCAACTTACGATACCGTTATTTCTTCCATAGGCCTATATTATTTTGGTACAAGCATTGGTAACCTTCAAGTTAAATTTTAGCAAAACTCTAATTGATTCGGCCTTTTCTTAATATATTTGGTTGGTGCTATCAAAGATGATTTCACCTTGAAACACTTTCCATTTTTTATTAACAGATCATAGTGTACATAATAGAAATAAATTTTGATTTTCTGTTACTTAACTAATTACTACATGATCATAATTTTCAACGTAGGACTATCAGCAAAAGTATAACAACAATAACTGTGACAGCCGCGGTGCACCGCCATCCGACTAAAGTACAACATGTACGGATACATAACGAATACCAACATGTTCCTTATTTCACTTCTCAATGGAAGGGTTAAGGAGCCGAGCGATCAGACACAAAATGAAAACCCGACGATGGCCGGGATTTGAACCGCGGGTTCTCAATTGGGGTCTTCAGCAAGAGAAGCAGAAACATTACCCGATCAAAACACAAAATATATCATTCTTCAATGAAAGTCTTTCGCTCCGATGACGTGCCTTGGAATTAGCGCCACCCGGCTAAATGCAAATCAGCATAATATAAACATTATGGAACAAACGTATATTCATCTGATTGCAAATCAGCCTCAATAAACTCAACAGAAAACAATACTCATTTACATCAAAATACCCCGTGTTTCTATAAAAGCAAACTAAGTTAGGTTGATCTGCTTGGAGTCGCTAGATTTAGCGTATTTCTGTCTAGTCAGTTTCTGTGATTGTGATATCTAAATCGTGTAAGATGGCGGATACAATACCATTAAACCACATGTTTATAGACCAAAGGTACACAAACCTAATGGCAGATACTAAGTATAACAAGGATACACTTTACGAAGATCCACATTTCAAAGCCTGCAGCGATTCGATATTTTTAGGTGCAGATACCTTCCTCGTGGAATTCTACAACAAACGAGATTCAATTAAGTGGCTACGCCCTAGAGTAAGTTTAACTAATTGTATAAATATGCCTTCATGTATATTATAGGCCTACCTACACTAATAGCTGGACGTTCATGTAATTTTTGGCAACAGTGCATGAGTGTAAGGATTACACTAAAGATTAATAGTATTTTTTAATAAAATATATTTTAATAAAAGAAGTAGTTAATAGAATGTGTTCCCCGGATTGCTAAAATGTGCAATCAAATGACATTTCCATCGTCAAAAAAAAAAACCGTACAGTAACTGGAAAATGAAAATAATTATTAATAGAGCCTAATCGTTTTTATTTTCAAGCCTAAAATAACAATTTGAATAAATTTTAATCATGAACTTTCCATATTCCGTAAGCCCGAACCAGTAATCGTACTGCTTTTGAAAAGTTGGTGAAGGATCACTTTCTCTCGCACCTGTTTTGATTAGCTAATTTTTGTCCGTTTCTGTTTCATACTTGCTGCACTTTTGCCTTTATAATTTACCATTTGATTTTGTAATTAAATTTTTGTCAGTTACCGGTTTACTGTGATGGACCCCTCTGGAAATAAGTCCTTATGTACAGTTCAAGAGATTGAATAAATTAAAATAAAAAATGAATATTAATGTCTACATACGCATTGTTAAAAAAACAAAACATTAAAAAAAACTAGCATTAATATAATTATCACTTTATTTTTATCGTAATCAGGAAATTTTAGAAGGCAAGCAGGAACCAAAATTTTTCAAAGACGGTGCTTCATTCAATGAAATCATGCTACCCGAAGGATATGACAACCTTGGTAAGAGAAATGGGCCTATGCTTAGTATGTCTATGCTTAGTAAGCCGGGCACTCACTGCGTGTACAACGGACGTTCGACGTTCGTATGACGATTCAAACTCCTCTCCCAAGCAATCCCGTTATAAACGCATACACATAGGCCCAATACAAACACTTCATTCTTAGTTTTAATTAAAGCTATTGAAGACGAAGACGCTCGTACTATTGTATGAATTTTAATACTTGGTATGAAATTTAATAATTTTGATGGTTTATGTATAGGCCTACTGGCGTTTGTTCTGCCTTTTGGTCTGTTTTACCAACAGAACAAAACAAATTTATGTTCCGAGCTTAACAATACAATGAGATTAAGGGGGAAAGAGCGGAAATGAATTTCTGACTAGTGTTGTTTGCAATGGACAATTTTTTGTTTAATCAACAGTAAATGGAAACTTTATGAACGCATTGGCTGCAATAACACTTGCTCCCAAGGTATTGAATTTCGTTTGTCCGGAGCAATCGTTTACGGAGAACTACAAGGGAATCTTTAGATTCAGATTTTGGAGGTTTGGCAAGTGGAACGAGGTCGTCATTGATGATAGACTGCCAACATTGGATGGGAAACTTCTTTTCAGTCGCTCCATGTCAAAAGATGAATTCTGGGTGTCGCTTATGGAAAAAGCACTGGCAAAGTAAGTTGTGTACTCTGTAGGCCCAAAAACAGTGTTTATAGTAAATGTTAATTCTTATTGGAATATATTGTACTGGAACATATAACTAATATACAGAAATATTTCTAAGCTAGCAGGCTCGGGTATATGCAAGAATTTGGTGTTTCTTGCCAAAAAAAAAATAATATTGGAAGATGCATAGACATTTCGTAAATTGTTTCAGATGAATTGGGACATAAATTTACACTAGATTACGAATATTTCAACTTGTACGGGCTAATATTTTAGGCTTCTGACAAAGTATGAGGCAATGGACAGCACATTTGAAGTACCGGAAGCCTTTCTAGACCTGTCTGGAGGTACTGTAGAAACGGTGTGTTTAAGCGCTACTAAAGAAGACGTGCTTCGTTCCAAGCTAAAGATGTTTCGAAAAACTGGCTCACTTGTGACTGCAACGTTAGCTACGGGACTTGCGGATGACTGTGGTCTTAATAAATTCAATTCCTTATTCATCATTCCAGGAAAGGTTCAAAAGGTGAGTAGGTATTTGTACATGTATTATATATTGTGGTATACCCTACCTCGCCTCCTGTACGTTTCACAGCAAGTACAAAAGTTTTATATTGTACATTAGTTTTCAGTAGGCTTCCTCAATTTCTAATTTTTCAGGTTATGCAAGATAACAATGGTGTGATGATTCCGTCGAACATTGTCCGTGTTATGAACACCGCTCGCTGTGAATGGACTGGACCATGGGGTGACAAGTAAATATAGAATAATTGAAAATATGTTCCGACTTTAATCCTACCGTACGTACCCTATAATGAACTATTAGATTAACCTTTTTTTCATTTTCTGCATTGTAGGTCCAAGGAAATGAAGTCTTTAAGTGCAGAAGTCAAAAAAGAGTTTGGAATAACTAGCCAAATTGAAGGAGACTTTTGGTATGTATTGCAGGAAATAAAAATATTTAAAGCATTTCTGTTGCTTCACGTCGAAGACTCGGAATCTAATTTCTGTATTCCGATTGTCTGCCATTAAGCCTATAACTACATCACATTGATTCCTATAATTTTAGGATGGATATCAAAGATTTCCTGAAAAGATTTGAGGTGCTAAAGGTTCTTCACATTCCACCCGAACTATCGGAAAAAGATAAAACATGGAACGTGACTGAACACTTCAATAAATGGCAAAAAGGAACCACTGCAATGGGATGCTTCACAAAGAATAAAGAAGGCAAGCAAAATATGAATTTACAACAATCGCATCAGCATCATCGTCATAATTTTCATTATTTCAGTTAATTGAAGATTTAATGTATACAATTTCATTTTATATCTTTCAATTATATACTTTTCAATTATATACAATTGTTTTTGCTTTTATAGATTTCTATAAAAATCCACAATATAAAATAAAAATTGATGACGATGGCGATTTGGTGGTGGCATCTCTGATGGCAGTTGGAAAACGCAGAGAAGAAACATCATGGGATGGCAATTACCTCGGCCTCGACGTATACAAGGTTAAAAACAAATGACTGATTTTTAATTTTTAACTTCATTCAAACGTTCATTCATACGCTGAGTAATAACGTAAATTTCAAGATGCAATAGGCCTACGTTATATTAATATATTACTTTCCGAATAGTATGAAGATGGAGCTACGATCGACAGTGAATTTCTGAAAAACAATTTTCCACTACATACATTTGAACATAAACGGGGTCTGCGTGAAGTGACTTTAAGTATGGCTCTTGATCCTGGCAACTACGTCATCATTCCGTCGACATACGAGCCAGGTAATGAACTGCCTTTCCTGCTGCGTTTCTTTTGCGGATATTCTTCGAAGACTGAGTAAGTTGCTTTTTTTAATACGCATTACATTTAGGCCTACATACGCGTGTTTTTACGAATACCAACAGCGTCCACTTGAGAGGTGCAAACATGGGCCATGATTTGTAATTTGACGACGTTTTCGAAAAGTTAGGTTGTACATTAAAAATGGGTTACTGTATACTAATTAGCAGTATTGCTCAGTTTTACTAATTTATTTTTTTTTATCTATATAGATCAGCAAATCCAAAATCTGTGTACACTAGCAAATTGCCAGGAGATGTAAGTGTAGTTATGCGTTATGCGTTTTATCAATTGAATATTTGATATGCAATCCTCATTAAACAAACGCGTTTTCCGTTTCTATTTGCAGCTTGAACTTGATTTTGTTATGGAACCGATAATTCATAGTTTCTTTGAGGAACATGCCGGAAAGGTTAGTAGTTGCCCCTAACAACACATTTTATTATATATGCATCTGTTGCCACATTTGCATGATGCTCTTTTCCTGCATTCAACATGAACATAAACTAAACATTAAAATGGCATTAAGACGCTTTAAACGCACTTAAAAGGTACTGTACTAAAACACAATAACAATATTACGGAATTATCAAAATGCAACCGCTAGAAATAATACAATTCAATATTTTGCAGGACGAATTGATGGACAACACTGAACTAGATGCTTTCTTCAAAACACTGAAAGAAAACGGTAAGATAGGTCTAGTAGTTATGATAACTACATTTTTCCTTTGAAAGGTGTATATAAAACGGCATACTATGTTTCTTTCAGACCTTCTTCCCTGTGACATTTCTCAGGAGACATCGGCAGCTATTTCCGCTCTATTTGATGTATCCTTTCTGTAGTTGAAGTAAACTAAATTATATAGTAAAATTTTTGCTTGCTTAAAAACTCTTGAAACAAATATCTTAAATATCCTTAACATGTACTGCAGGAGGACGATTCCAGGAAGCTCTGCGTAGATGAGGTCTCAAATATAGGAGCATTGGTTAATTACAGCAAAGTAAGCGATACAAACTTTATGTACCCCATGTACGGAAAATAACGGAACAGGTCCATGATCAGGATGCTTTGTAGACCTTATTTGGTACTCATTCATTTCCGTGAAATCTTCTTCCGGTACATCGGACCACCTTTACCCTAAACGCATTTCAAATTGATCGCCCTGGCTGGTTTCGGACGGCATGAATGCTAAAAAGAACTATATTGCATAGTCAATTAATAAATCTGTACTGTATTTTTTCAGTTCATGTTCAGAAAAGCGGATAAAGACGGAAGTGGGTGTCTTGATGCCAGTGAGTTGAGGGACGCATTGTTTCGGGCAGGTAAACACTTATTTAGGCCTAGACGTCAAAACCAATGAATTGATTGAACCGGATTAGAACAAAAACACACACTTGGTTGATGATTAAATCCAATTACTACTTCAAATTTATCGTCTTAGGTCTATTCGCCAGTGACGCTGTCCTATATCACCTGGTCGACCGTTACGTGGGTAGCGATAATAAAGTTACATTCGACGAGTATCTCCTCATGGTTTCAAAACTACGCTACGTTATCAGTGAGTGATCAAAATATTTTTTTTGTAATGCCAGTGTCTTAATTGTTCTTATAGAACAAAATGTAGAACGAGGATGCTTTTCCTCCCCGATTTTTTTATCATTTCACAAATACCGTACTTGTTTAACCTACCACATTCTAAGGGATTTTGTACGATACAATAAGCTTTTGAAAATCAAATTTTGCTCAAGATGAAGGATGGAGCCCATGGATTGGTTTAAATAGTCTTATTTGAACGACAGAACCCAGTCTGTTCATGACAAATTAAGATTTCAGCGCGTTTCTATTCATTATAATAGCCCAAATCATTTACAGGGAATGTTAAAATTGAACTTCATACTAGGGGCAAGAAACATTGCTGTACCCATTAATATCATCTTACTTGAAATCCCTGCATTGTGTTTTATACTGTATTTTCATTTAATGTTTTGTGTATTTTCATTTACTGTTTTGAAATTAGAAGACAATAACACATTACAAATAAGTCTCTAAATAAGCTTGGCTTGTTTACATATTTTATGCATTAAAATCATAATTTTCATAATTATAATTTACAGGGCAATTTCAAACACTGGGTGGATCTAATGAGAAATCGGTTGCTATGTCAGCTGAAGATGTAAGTAACATGTATTGCAATAATGGACCGTTCCACTAAGCCCCGCCCCTTGGATATTGTTGCTAAACAGTGAAAAAACATAGCGTAAACTCGTATTTGTTGGACTCGCCCGTATTTCTGGCACTGTTCTGATTGGTCAATATTGAAGTTTGATTGACACTCCGGAAAGTCCATTGCAAAATTGATTGCAGATCCACCAAACCAAATAGAAAGCATAGAAAGCATATGCCTCTCGTATGCTAAAATTCCTGCAACTAAAAGTAGCCTATAACACATTTTCTTTTCATTTCAGCTCCTTAAAATATGCACGAAACTATAAGCTTTGGAAACCAATACGGCATGGACTGACCAGTTACTTTAACGACGATTGGATAGATGATAAACTGAGCATAAGAATAAAAAGAATTAAAAAAAATATAAAATATAAAATAAGAGCCAGTGTATTGTATGTATTGGAAATTGTATTGCAACATTCAATGAAAAACCTGTGCTATAAACATAGGCCTATACCATCAATACAATAATAAAAAAAAAAACGGCTCAAACCTTGGTGTTGTGCATTTAATTTGTGTAAAATATGTTTGGTCGTAGCTCCAATTTTTTTTGTATATGTGGTACAAGAAATATTTCAAAGCCATCCCTAGGAAGAGAAGAAATCCATCGGCGTTGGTCCTCAGTGTTGGTCTCCAGCAAGTACCGACGAGGCGTCCGACTACACGCATTTTGCAGAAACAAATGCGTGATCCTAAATTTGTCGGGCATTTAACACAAGTCTATGCGTGATAACGAATTATCACGAATTCGGGGGAAAATGTATTTAAAATTAGAAGAAATTGGTTATATTAAAAATATAAAATGTTGGTGTAATAGTATGCATAGTTCAGGTGCTCAAAATTAAACATAGGCCTACATTGAAACTCAATTGTACGTGGCTTCGCGTATTTCAAATAACTATGGTTGGTAACTATGTAAGTGCTAGTAGGGTACAGGGCGAAATTCTCGACCTCTCAAATATTACTTTTACTGTATATTACAATTCATTTTATCTTATTCTATTTTCCCATGTAATAACATCTGACTCATTGCCCTTAAAACGTTTTTGAAAGCTTGAAAAATAATAGGGTTGTCCACAAGGAATGTTAATGCAAGCAACATCAACTGCATTAATTAAACGCTTAATTAATTATATATAGATATGAAACTATAAATTGAAAAACAAAATCCAGCTGAAGCTATATAATACTCGGAAACGTTCAGATAAAAAGAACAAAAACTTGATACGTTTCATTATCCTCATAAAATCAGCAGTGGCGTAAATCAGCAGTGGCGTATATCTTAAAATGGGGAGGCTGATTGGGGCGCGCGAATTAGGTGATGATGGGGCGCTAGCTCGCAAATTAATTTTTGTAACCACTATTGAGCGTGATTTTTTTTGGAGGATGGGGGCGCCACAGAAACATAAATCTATATTGATGTTGCAAAGGGAGGCACATACACGTACATATTGAAATTCCGATGAGGTCTTTCCATCTAAATGTTAAGATCAATCATTATGAAAAAGAGGACGACCATGAATAGCAACGGACCGCGCTCTTCCTTTTCATAAGCTAGGTTCATCTGCATCAAGACTCAAACAGTCTGAAGGATATTAGCATCAGTTGATCTTTCAATTTAAGACCAATTAAAGGACCAATGTGGGGTGCCATCTTGGTTTGTTTTCTTGGTTTGTTTTCCTTTTCGGAAACCGTCTAAATGGTGATAACAGCCAGGACTGGTCTAACACATCATAATTAGAGGGCCGGGTAATTGAAATCGGAAACGGTAACAGCCAGAATGCGCGAGCCTTGGGGCTGCTTTCTTAAAAATAAGACTGCGTAGAAACATTGTGTGCTTATTACAGTGATGGTGGCGCCAGTACCTGACCGACGGAGGGGCTAAAGGCCTCGACGGTAAGGGGAGGGGGACCCTAGTGGAGCGAATCCCTAGTGGAGCGAATCAAGTCTCACGTGGCTGGGGGCCAGGGGGTGGCCTAGGGCCCCGGTGGGGGTTCATGGGCCACGGATAAGCATATTTGACGAATTATGGCGATTTTTTATTACTTATTTGATAGGCATCGAGTTACTATAATATGATTTCATGTAGGCTATGTTTTCTAATGTCGAAATCAGCTTCCAAAACCAAAACATTTTGAATAAAACAAGAAACAAAGAGTATGCAATGTAACCATATAATTTATTTTCAAATCCTCATTCTTGAAAGGGAAATTCTACATTTTGGAAATTTTGCATGAAATCTGTCAACCACGCTGTCATACGGTAGTTAAGGTTGCTTCACCTATCACGATGTGTACAAGCATCATGAGGCTATCCAAACAGGCATTTTGTCATAACAGAACGCAAATTATTTTTAATTAGTCTCATTTGAACTATTATTATTATTAGACCTATTATTATTATTATTATTATTATTGTTATTGTTATTGTTATTGTTATTGTTATTATTATTGTTATTATTATTAATGTTATTATTATTAATGTTGTTGTTGTGATGTTGTTGTTTTTGTTTTTGTGATGATAAGTTAACACAAACTGAACGAACATTACATGTAAATATTTTTTTTATTTGTATATTCCTCGACAAAGTTTACTCGTCTTCCCCGACGAAGGAGGGGGCTATGCTGCCCCGACGGGGATGGTGGCTATAGCCCCCCCCCCCCCACCCTTTCTGGCGCCACCACTGGCTCATTATTATTAAACATCATGAACTTATCTGTTAGTTAACGGTGCAGTTGTTCTTTTAAATTATATTTCCAAAAGATGCTACTGTATTATGGTTTATTGTTTGGGACTTTAAAAAAGATGGTCTCGGTCTCGAACTAGAGAGGTCTCAATATCAGAGGGAGAGGTGTGTTAAGATATCAGTTGACGCTGTTAAAAATTTTTAAAAGTCTCGAATTAGAGGAGTCTCGGAATCAGAAGGGTCTCAGAATAAGAATTTGAGGATGAATCGTAGATATAGTGCGAAAAAAACATGAAACAACAAACAAAAGATGGAAGATATCCCAAAATCACACTAAAATGGCAGAATCCATGGAAACAGACTTGGAGGAGGTCCACCAAAAAGATGGACCGACAAATTACATCCATATTATGAGGACACTCTATTGGTATCAACAACATTGGAACAATATGGTACATAGGAAAACCCTAGATAGACCAGGTGGAATGCATCATGAAAGGGCTGTCATTTCCAGGACCATCCTAGGAGGACGGCATTAATGAAAATGAAAAACAAAATTGAAACAAATACTCGGAGAGTAAAATAAGTAAGTAAAAAATAAATACTCCCTGGGCGCTTCGTACACGTACTCATGAATAATAATAAACGCATGAATTAGTACGAAGAAGGCGTGACCTTGCTCGATAACACAAGTTTGATCGCCCCTGTCTCCATAATCTCTTCTCTCTGGTCCGACCATTTTCATTGAAATACGCTAATAAGGGTTTGTATGGTCATGGTGTGCGATAGAATTGCAAAATGAGTCGTTTTTTAACAGGTGACCTTTCAATTTCACATATAAATGACTGGTTTACGATTGGAGGCCCTCCTCCGTCTCGTCCAAAGGCAGTTCCTTGTACTAAGCTCGGTCGCCGAGCTCTGGACCCGACGACAGGCGAAGCTGCAGTTGATAATTGCAAGCCGTTTGTTCCAAATTATAGAAGGTAATTTTGGGAACATTTTACACAAATGATCTGATTATAGTGGTTCATTAGATACATTGATTAATTAGTATCATTAAAAGACTAACTAAATAAAGGAGACCTGCGCATATCCTAGGCCTAGGGCTTATTGTCACTAAACAAAACAATTCTAGCTAGGCCCCTATTTATTATAGGCCTAGGCCTGTACAAACAAAAGCACATGGCCCTTCCTTAGCTACATGTTTTGTTGGTTTGTTTCTTTCTTGCTAACACAAATTTAATGCATGCAAAATCACAAAACAATAAAATATGTGGGAAAACTTACAAAAATTACAAAATCTTACCCGCCTACCTAGGTAGGCTAGGCTAGAGATGAGGCCCAAGTTTAAGCTAGGCCTAGACTTAGACTAATTCCTAGGTAGCCTAGGCTTACATACAAAGTATAGATATCTATCAAAAGACCAATTTATAAATTTAAAATTAGAAGTCAAAACGATTTGATATGGTTGTACAACTTTTTTTTCTAAGACACAAAAAGGGAGTTTGTTGAAAAATCTCTGGAATGGTTAATGAGACACAGATTTTTAAATATTTAGGGTAGGGTGGACATACTCCCTTTTTACCCATTCATAATGAAAAGACTAAAGGGGTAGAAAAAGAAAGCAATAGGCCTAGATCAAGGACGACAACAAAACAATACAGAAGACAAAACCAAAAAAAAAAAAAAAAAAGGGAACAAAGGATAACACTCTCCAACCTGAAAATAAAATGGGTAAAGAGGGGTGGAAGTGGATTAAGGGAAGAATAAAAGTAAGAAAATTGGCAAACATAAAGAGGCTTTCTGAAAAGAGGGGGAAAGCATCAAAGAAAAAGAAAAAAAGGGGAAGAAAAAAAGAGGGGGAAAAGCATCAAAATAAACCATGAATAGATATGAATAGTCAGTATTAATATCATAAATATATTTATTCATTTTAATATTTAGTTCATTTACTTATGATTTATTAATGATTTAACCATGATTACAAAAAACAAACTTTGATAAAAGCTAGTACTGTTCAGTCCTATACTTTACATTGTGTCACACTATCCCACCAGAAGAAGCCACTTCTGGTTAACTGTGCGTGGTGGTGCCTATCGCCAGTTTTTTTCGGGAGACAGTTGATAATACAATAGTAAAAACATGAATTTGTCAGAGATATGTAAGTTTGCTTAGTTTTTTCTTGCGAGAATATATGAGGCTGCCCTGATTCTGGGTGACTTCGGGCTCCTGCAACACCAATTTATTAAGTGATATAATTGAGGATAAGGTTTTATTCAAGAACATCATCATTATTATTATTATTTTATTTCACTTTATTTCATATTCAAATCCACATTAAAAACAAGTTACAGATTGTGGCCAAAGGCCAAATTGGTAGCAACTTTTACAAGGAACAAAAGGTTACATGCAAAATCCACAAAAAAAAAAAAAGTTCAAAAAACAAAATAAAGACGTACAAGGGGAACAACTTGATTGTTCAGAGAGAGGGGAGTAGCCAGTGCCTCAATCACCAGGAAGACTAATGGGGTAGGGGGGATTAAGAGATATTGAGTAATTGAATGTAATATGGTATGGGACTATTAAAAAATCTTTTGGTTTTGCATTTAAGCTGTGAATAATTACTTTCATTGCGATCTCCCATGAGATTGTTGTCGGGTAGAGGGGATCAGATCAGCAGAATCATTTAGTTAAAGGAAGGCCTTTAGCAAATTTGAGGCAGTGGGCTCCTCTCCTCTCATAGAGGGGATCCAATTTATAAAGAGTTCTAGCATGTTCATAGGTCTGATAGTTGTTTCTAAATTAATACGGCAAGCACACTTTTGAGTAGCCTCAAGGTTTGCACTAAGTGTTTTAGTGATTCCAGGGTGTCATATCACATCAGCATATTTGAGGACAGGTCTTATGTATCCAGTATAAATAGCACAAAGTTCAACTGTGCTCAGCCCAAATTTTTTAAGGTTATTAAGAATGAACATTTTCCTGTTAGCCTTAGCATTAATGTTATCAATATGGCTACCCCATTTTAAATCATTCTGTACAGTGATGCCTAAAATTGAGTGGCCATGCATATTTTCTACAAAATATATAGACAGGGAGTTAAAATGAAACACATAGAACTCATAGTTTTTGTATTGGAATTCCAGGCCCACTGTTGGTGGTGGGCAGCAGAATGACTATGCTGAATTTTACAAGAATCAGTGGGTGGAAGAACAGCTTGGCTTAGAAGAGGATGATGAGCTTCAAGATGGCACTTACAAGTATGGAGCTATGTCAGGTATATTAATGTGTTGTAATTTTATTTCATCCTTATATATCAACTGAGATTAATTTACTGTCATGGAGTATAGAATTTAATGATCATCTGAATACTGGTGAGGACAAAATTGTTCCTGAAAATGTCCATGAAGAGACAAAATATTGAGGTCGAACTTAATTAGCTATTTATAATTTGATTCTATCCAATTATATACTACATCGAGAACCATATGTCCACACACAATATCGTAGTGCTTAGAACTTTCAGGAACACTACACATTACAGATTACAGATAATCTGTTGACATCTTATGAATAGCCTTTGAAATTTAGCCTTTGAAATTTAGCATTAAAAAAAAATCAAACAATTTATAGGTAAAAAGTATGGCCTAAACCAGAGTGCTGAGTTTACTGGTCAGAGTGGTCATCTCTTTTGGTGCTTTGGTCAATCTCTTTTGTGTACAGATGGTACTTTATCTGCTGTGGGTTTTGACACTCTTTGTCACTCACACATAATACTTTAGTCTGTCTTACCTTCCCACAACGTTGAATGCACTGAAGCTAGCGCTCTAGTATTCTTATAGTAACTATTATATCCTTAGGTCATTTTTTTTTTTACATCATCAGAGGCAATCATCATTACTGTTTTAAATGTTTCTGTTCTTTCCACAATCTTTTAGAATTGGAGAGTGTTACAGAGGGCGTGAGTGCAGTGTCGTTACCTGGCAACGCCTTGATGGAATCTGAGGCCACTCAAGTGTACAAAAACTATAAATTTGAACATGAATACAATCCAAACTTACCTATCACTCAGTATCAGGAAGCGGTATGTCAAATACTCTGTCTCATAGTTTCACACATGCAATGACTTGAGTTATGTCAAAGGTCACGTCTTTAACATATGCAACTGGCGATATGTACTGTATGGGCCGAAGTATTCGGCTATAATACCATAAATGATAAACAACTGTTCAGGCGACACTTTTTACCTTGACTAGCAAAATTAGAGTTTGAGGTGGAAAGTAATAGAGGGTGCTCTACACTAGATCATACCTGGTAACTGCAGAGAATGTGATGTTGCAATGTAAACATTTCAGTAATTGGATTGATACATTTTTTATTTAATATAATACTGCTACAGTGCTATTAACCCCTCAGTGGTCTGTAGGAAACTGGATAAAGACTTAAGATTCATCATTATATGGTAATAATAATAATAATAATGATAATAATAATAATAATATTGCAATATCTTAAAAATATACTGTTTGTCTTGGTTTTTACTCTTTTTGCTGTTGTTTCTGTGCTTTGGTGACTGTTGTAATGTTTTAATCGGTGTTTGGTATCTCTTTATATTCTAATTATTATATTTTACTGCATTTGATCATTGTTTTAATATTTTTAATGTCAATTGTATATTAGTGCGAGTACTGAATTTGGAGCAATAAAGTTTATCTTATACTAACACACTATGAATTATATTCGTTATGTATATTAGGTGATTAGTACAATAGAAAGCAACCAGGTAACTGTAATTGAAGGCCCCACTGGTTGTGGTAAGACGACACAGGTTCCGCAGTATATCTTGGAACATTACGTCAAGGAGAACAGGCATTGCAATATTATTGTGACCCAGCCGAGACGTATTGCAGCCATGAGCATTGCAAGGAGAGTCTGTGAGGAGAGAAAGTGGCAGCTAGGAACGATAGTTGGATATCAGGTAGGATAATGTCTGCATTTGGCCAATTTGGGATCATAGGAAGGTAAACAGGAAAGGTTGTGAAGAAGTGGTGAACCTACCATGGCATTGTACAGTCTGGCCTAAATACCAGGGACAAAATGTGCACAGTCTTTGTCAGTAAACCCAGATCTTTGATTTTAACATGACTACACTTTTTATTTTGTTCAACAGGTGGGAATGGACAAGCAGGTATCTGAGGACACAAGATTGTCATTTGTGACTACTGGTGTTCTTCTTCAAAAGCTCATCAAAACCAAGAATATGAATGAGTATACACATGTGATTCTTGATGAGGTATGAACAACATTAACATTAACATTACGTTGTCTGATAGACTGCCAAATCTTTTTGCAATAACCTCATTGCTGTGCGAGCAACATTATTTGCTGATTGTTGGCAGCAGTCCGATTGAATCGTCTTTGAAACCAATCTCTAAATCGTGCCTCTTAGCTTTGCTTTCTCCATGGATTTCTGTTAGATGACACAGTGTTCCTCCAGCTTCACAGTTTTATCAGTAGTAATGTAGCCAAATAAAATTTATCTAAATTAATCAGCATGACTTTTTATTGATTTCATTTGGTCCAACTGATTGGGTTAACATTTAAAAAATAGTCAAACCTCAAACAAACTCAGATATAGAGTATAAATTCTCACCAATCACCCGCCTTAAAGTAGTATCTATTTAATAGTAACTCATTGGCATTTTCTTCTGGTTTAGCTGTCATTGCTATTTGTTAATTTTTTTTTTTCAGGTGCATGAGCGTGACCTTGATTCTGATTTTGCATTATTGGTTGTCCGGAAACTGTTAAGAACGAACTCAAGGTGTGTCAAGGTAAGGGTCATAGTTCATGGGTGGAAGCAGTTGGTGCAGCAGTTGATCTCCACAAGCCACAAATTAATCATAGTGTATTTATAATTATCTTGCTTGAATGTTTCATTGTTAATCTGGACATCTTTGTAGACCAGTACTTATGTATTGAAAGAGTATATCCAGAATAAAGAACAATTCGAATTTGAATATAAACTTGAATCTATTGTATTAATCATTCTTGGTGTAAGTCATTACTTTTATGAATAATTCATATCAGTAGCTCTTTCTGCTAAGCCCCGCCCCATTGGTATTGTTGCCACGATCCCACAAAATTATATGTACACTTGTCCGTTTGTGAGACCAGCCTTGCTCTGATTGGTCAGTTGTAAAGTTTGATTGACATTCCTGGAAGTTGGTTTATATTCATAGTCCTTGTTGCTTTGTAGAAGTGTTTAATATTTTCATATGATTAAAGGGAACTAAATGGTGATTAAAAACTGTATTGCCAATGAGGCAGTAAGCGGACATTGTACTAAAGTGAAAGCTGCATATACCAAAATCACAAATCATTTTTCTCATTTTCGTTATCCACACTTTCCCTGTTATGACAACCAAATAGTATCATTACTATAAAACTCAAATTGATTAATTAAAACTGCCCTGTTCTTTTCTCTTTCACAGGTGGTTCTAATGTCCGCGTCCATTGATACCAATTTGTTTACTCATTATTTCTCGCACCCTGTTCTCGGACGTATGGAGCCGGCACCTGTTGTATCTATAGAAGGCAAGGCATTTGATGTGGAAGAGTACTATTTAGGTGATCTGCGTGGATTGGGAGGGGTAAGTCTGCTTTTAAAATACATAGTAATGGTAATCGTATTACTATGGTAATTGTTGCGCAGTAACTTAATATATAAAGGGTATATATTTGCTGCAGTTTTATCATAGTAGCTATATGGTGGTGAAATTGTTTTCATAGTAATAGATTGAGTTGAAATACTATAAGATATCATTATATACAATAATAGTAAAAAAAATTGAAATTGTTTTCATAGTAATAGATTGAGTTGAAATACTATAAGATATCATTATATACAATAATAGTAAAAAAAATTTACTTGCAGTCATAAGATGTCCCAAGACTACTTCACATTCACTTGAAGAAATGCACTGTGTGCATGAAAGCTAATAGTTTGTCAAATGAACTAGTCTTAAAGTACTATACGTCCAATGTTTTAGTAACTGATATCCCAAGGTGATGACCAGTACACCATAAGTAAACCATAGATTGAAGAACCCATGAGCTAAAAGGGCTCAAGAACCAACCCTCCTATAATGAGATGTCTGTACTAAAGTTTACAATACTACCGCATTCTTAAGCTGATTGCTCAGTTTATTTTTGTTGTGGATTTCATTTCCAAAATAAACAATGATTGTCTGATTTAATAATTTACTACGGTACTTAACTTGGTAACTGAGATTTGGCCTGTAGTTCATAATTAATTAATTGATAAGAAAAATTGTTCCCAACTATACGAATGTGTTGAGAGATATTTTTGACTCTCAAGCAACTAGTAAATTTATATTTTTTCACAGGTACCGGCTCAAGATCCAGAAAATCCAACTGTAGAAAATGAATTGTATGTATTGGCAAAGAAACTTATACTTCACCTTGATGATATAGAGAGAAAAGAGCAAGGGTGAGTTGGCAATTACCACTACTAACTGTAGTCTTCGAGAGAGTTACTTTAACCTGATATATTAGTCAGCAAATTGAGAAACAACCACCAAGACATTTCTGCTTAATATTATTAATTAGAGTATGTTACCTTCATTAGAGTCAGATTACAGGGATTTTGAAAATTAATAAACTGTTGGATTTAAGTTTTGAGAGTGCCATTTCCAGTCATTTAAGAGTGACAGAAGCATAATAATTTGTACCTCATCGGCAACAGTGGTGGAGAGCTTTCGATTTTTTTTTTAGAGAGCTTTCGATTTTTTCGATAACTCGACACTATAACAGAATCACTCATGCATGACCGTAGATTTGGCCAAATTGCGTTCCTCGAATCCATGTGACGGGGAAAACTTTAGGTTCTTGCATGCGCAGAAAACTTTTAGTGACGTCATTACGTTCTACATCCTACCATCGTCGTGCACTCAAATGCTCCCTTGTATTCTTTCCCCGTGCCACCTCTGTTTCAAATTCCTGGTACTGCCATTGTTTATAATGCTATAAAGTCCAATGTTTGTTGTTGTTATTACTGCTGTATATATATATTATGTATTAATCTAAAATTCATTGTAACACTATAGTTTGTCATGTTAAGTTATGTTATAACTATTTGAATTAGTACAATATGACAATTATTTTCTTTTAGGGTTAGTGAGGATAAATATGCGCAGAATAGGGGATCTGTTCTCATTTTTCTTCCAGGTATTATTCATTTTAATATTTATTTTAATTTTAATTAAATGTAGTAAAAGTAAGAGAATAACCCAAATTCATACAACATTGGGATAAATTGCATGTGGCCCATGCCTACTAACCCCTCCTCAATGGTGTATCTAGGAGTTTTAAAATGGTAGAGGAATAGTGCTGATGTGGAGGTGCAAAGGTGAAGTGGGGTGGGGAGGGGGATCGATGATTATGTGAGGAGTGCAACCTCACAAAATACGACATAATGGGGTGATTTTTAACAACTTGAGTGTGGTTTGTCTTTTGCTTCCTGCAAAAAAAAAAACTAAAAATATTATTAGTATGCCTTTATACGATTTAAATATATATAATATTCTGCATTTAATTATATAGGTGAATTTGAATGGTGGTTATATTTTTATGTTCAATACATAATTTGTATCATTCAATTTTATTATGTATCAAAAGATAAAATTTTGTATTAGTTTTGTGTCCCTATTCCATTCATACTTTTTTTAAGGAAATTTGTTTTACTCTTCACTAAATAAGAAAAATATGTTTGCAGGTCTGGAGCAAATTCACCGCATGGAAGAACAACTTAATGCCCTCATTACTGAAAGAAAGTAATTACTGTTTATTTCATTCTCATCCAAAAATAAAGAGTAATAATAACAACAATGATATATTAGTTACTTTTGTAGTGTGTTAGTGCAGTAGTAAACTTGGAAGTGATCAACATGAAATAGGGTGTGTGCCAAATACTCACATTCAGGTAGTGGCACATACTTGGGGCATTTACAACTTTAGGCAATTGACAGGGTTGTTTTATGAAAAATTCTTCATAATTCTTTTTAATGAACAGAATTCTGGTGATACCTTTACATTCAACGATCACAACTCAGGAGCAAATAAGAGTGTTCACAAAACCAGTTGCAGGTGTTAGAAAGGTAAAATATAATAATAGTAGTAGTCATGCACAAGTCTTCCTAATTCCGATTGGATGTTATTGTATGTATGGATTGAATTTGGATAATAACATCCAATCAGCATTAGGAATTAGTTTAATGCTGATTTTTTTTTTGTCTTTGTTTTTTTTTGGTCTCTAATTAAAATTTAAAAGGAAAAAAAATGACATTTGTGGCACAGTCAAGTCAAACCAGTCACTCGTCACAAATCTGGTTTCAGAGATAATGGCAAAAACATGCTAGAATGTCAACATTTTAAAAATCTATTCTATTACACTAAACTGACCTTTATATATCTATATATCATGCTACGCTGTTATTTCCAAAGTGGTCTTTAATAATAGAGGAGACGTTTCCACTACTACTACTACTAAATGTACGTAATATAAAGGACTACTGATATTTGATTGTAATTTTCAGGTGATTGTGTCCACTAACATAGCTGAAAGCTCCATTACAGTGCCTGACATCAAGTATGGTAAGTAAACATTCTCTTTATTTTCTGTATGTTCACTGTTGTGTACAGTTTATTAGAAATTTATTTTTATGAAGAGGTGTGTTTATGTTTTCCTTAATATTAAATGTAAATATATTGTTTAGACTTTACTATGTTACATAATAAAATGTCAAAACTAATTAAACTATTGTAGGTAAAGGTCAAAACCTGAAGCTCTGGGCTGACAGTTCTGCAAGCCCATCACTCTTTCTTATGCCATTTTGGCCAAATTGTGCAAGGCTGTGGGAGGTTCGCACTCCTCCCACAAAGAAAGACTGTTACCTTCCCAGCATATGCCGGTACCCATTTATACTCCTGGTTTAGAGAAAGATAAACATAGAAAACGTGTCTTGTTTTAAGGGCACAAGCAACTTGCACTGCGAGGGTTTTAAACCCCCAACCTCAAGGTTGAGAGTACGAGCTACAACCGGTGCTTCTAATATTGTCAGTTTTGTATTATGATTATGGAAACTGATTTATTTCTATATGAATTTCAGTTATTGACTTCATGCTGACAAAATGTCTTGTGTGCGACTTTGAGACCAACTACCAAAGTCTGAAACTAAACTGGGCATCAAGAGCTAATGCCATTCAAAGAAAAGGTAAACTGCTACTATACAGTACCTATTGATAATTCAGTTCAGAAAACTTTACTTTATATATTCAAAATAGTGATCATAAGTAGTATCCATCATTATTCTATGGTATATGAGTAGTGTTTGCTTTATAAAATAATATATCATTAGGAAAATTTGTCACTAATAAAGCATTATTTTATTATTAAAACAATGATACCGTTAAGAATTTAATACATTTTATTGAATTAACGTTAATTTTTTGTAATTTTTAAAAATGTGAGGCTGGCCATCCCAAAACCAGCATACTGTCACTAATGTTGTTAAAACGAGTAATTAGCATGAGAATGTGGTAGTATTGTAAACTTTAGTACAGAAAAGTCGTAATACTTTTACTCATAACTTTGGCAATAGTATTTGTCGATTCATTTTTAAAGCTTATAATGTGGAGGATATTAAAAAGTTAATTTTCTTGTTTACGTCGCTGATGCTGTTTTTGGCATGGCAAGCCCCCATATAAGCCACATTTTAAAAATTGACCTAAACGTGACATTCCCTAACATATTTTTCAGGTCGAGCGGGTCGAGTGGCATCGGGTCGTGTTTACAGATTAATTACAAAGCGTTTCTGGGATATGTATATACAGGATTATGGGATACCTGAGATGAGGGTAAGACTATATGAAAAATACACAAAATTTATTATGATGTAATAAAAACTTTGAAAATGTCTAGCCTGACAGTGGGCTGTCTTTAAATAATTGATACTGCTAGCATGTTTTGTAAGGTTGATATTGAATGATATTTCAATTTGTGTAAGGCTTTTTGTATTGATGAAGTATTTAACCAAAATCTGCAAGATTTTTCTGACAATCTGACAATGTTTTCAACAGCGATGTCCTCTGGAGTATCTAGTCCTGCAGGTGAAGCTCTTAGACTTGGGTGAACCCAAAGCTATTCTAGGCCTAGCACTAGAACCACCAAATCTAGCAGAAATAGAAAGAACAGTTTTATTGCTTAAAGAAGTAAGTATCTAAATTCATTCTCTTTTTAATTTATTGAGTTTAATCTATTAAATACTTAGAGTTATTCAATGGCCAAATATGGCGAGTCATGTGCTAGTATCATTTGTGCACCCGAGAATTCTAAGCTTGCTAACTACAACAATTCATGTGACATGAAAGCTGGACTTTCTCTTGACTAGAAGCCACTCCAATCTCTAAGACTCATTAAAAGACCTAGTATATAAAAAACATAAATTTCTGTACAGTCATTGGCAAGTTATTTGCTGTTGGCTGCGAAAAAAAAAAAAAAAAAATTTAAGCCGGGCACTCGCAGTTGTTGGCCGATGCTGTGAGTGCCAGGCATTAGAAACACTGTGATTTAAATTTTTCGCTTCAGGTCGGTGCTTTGTCAACTCTTCGCAGTGGGGTTCCGAACCCGCATGATGGTGACTTGACCTTCCCAGGAAAGGTTCTTGCTTCCTTACCGGTTGACATACGATTGGGAAAACTGATCATCCTTGGTCATGTTTTTGGATGTCTGAGGGATTGCATTATTATAGGTAATCAGTTTTTCGTTAGCACTAGGATAGAAAACTTTTTCATTGTCTTACTGTATGTATGCATTCCGTGTTAACATTTAAGAACTCAAAATGGGTTTTTATGTTGAGATGTCATAGCAATAATTTTGGTGAGAGGTGCCAACTAACTGCTGTAGCGTGAGCAGAGTGTGGGAGGGGATGACCATCTAGGGCTATTTGTAGGGCCAGGTTCAAACGGTAAAGCCTACTGGAAGCTCTCAGACTCGGGATATTTAAAGACAAAAAATTATTTTATTTGACTGATGTAAGAACCACAATTTTTCATGAGTGTAGTGTTTAGTGTATAGTTTACTGTACTCTTTATATGTTGTTTACATTTCTGTATTGATGCTTCTTAGAGACACCTCAAATATTTTATGTCTTGTTAAATACAAGCTTTAACAAAATTGATGATCTGGGAGTATGCTTAAATACTGTTATACTGATGTATTATGTTATTAAATTGAAATTTGGACCTCTTTCTAGTGAATATGATAAAAAACAATGTTGTGTTTCTATGGTCGTGTAGCATAATTAATTTTGCATAAACCTAATTGTGTTTGAAATATAAAATGCAGTTGAATCTATTTTTCATGTACTGTAGGTGCTGCTTTGTCACTGAAAAGCATCTTTGCCAGACCCTTCGGTAAAGACCTTGATGCATTTAGGTAAGTTAATTTTGTATTTAGTATATTACTAATACAGTACTGTAATTCAACAACTTAAACCATAAAATTCTCCATATATGTGGTAGCAATTGAGTGTTTAAAGGTTAATTGGCACCCTGGACCTCCAGTGCTGCCATGACACTTTTAGTGATTTTGGATGTAACCACTGTACACACAGTAATAAGTAAATATTAAATTGTGTAAGTTGGGCCTGTCACAAAGGGTAAGCTAAACTAAAAGTTGTTTTCCACTTGGTGAATTTATTTACACATTCACATTTCTATCAAGAGTTTTTCACTTTAGCGAAATCAGTAGTTCGAACGGTTTCTACTTTTTGCAAAGCAAAAAAATGCAATCAGAGCTCAGGGAGCAAACCGACGCTTGCAATTCGCGCGAATACATTCGCCTAGTGTAAAACACCTTTTATAGTAGCTTGCCTAAAAGACTTCTAGCAAAGATGAATGTACTATTCATTTGTGTCTTTAGAAAGACATTGCAGAGACCCATTTGCTTTGTTATATTACTGGGATAAAAATCGAATAATTTTTTTCATTCTATTTACCAAAGACGATATTTTTTTTTAGACACAAGAAAGGCTGGGCTGAGGGTTCATCCTCCGATTGTATTGCTGCTTTAAATTGTTTCAAGAAATGGGAGGAGATGCGTGCAAGCGGGGCATTTAAAATATCAAGGGGGGTAAGTTTTCTACTTTAATACTTGTTGTCTGGTTTTCTTTAGGTAATTACGAGAGAATACGGGGAAGCTAATCTTGAATGAAATGTAGCAGTGGGTGGGTGCTAAATTTTTCTTAACAAGGGATGTTTTTAGCATATTTTATTGTGCAAGTTCAAAGTCAAGTAGACGTTTTCGACCTTGTAACTGGTTTTTATTTCATAAGAAATAGAAAATTGATTAATAATGATGATGCTTATAATATAAATATATTTATTTTATATGTATAATTCTATCTGCAATTTCATGTCATTTTTTTCTATAGTAGTTAAGATAAATAAATGAATAATTAATAATTTAATAACTTCTCTTTTTGTATAATATCTATGTTTTTTATACCTATTTTTAATATTGTATTTTTTAGTTTAATTAAATAAATAATAATTCAATAATTGTCTTGTATTAATTTTAAAATGTATAGTATAATGTTCAATGTGTGTTTATCTCTTTTACTGTATATATATATTTTTTTTTGTAAAACAATGTATGCGCAATTTTCCACATCTCTTGGGGGTGTAGATAGAGGTGCTTGACACCTGTTCAAGGGGAGGTGTAGATAGAGGTGCTTGACACCTGTTCATCCCTTCCTTCTCTCTGGTTTTATATGTCTTGTTTTCCTTTACTTTTGTTCTTTGTGCATTGATGAAGCTTAATAAATAAATATATTAATAAATAAAAAGTTATGGATTTGTTTTGATTTATTAATTTTGTTTTATTCTTTATTTTTTACGACTTGGAATTGGCAAGTCAAATTTTGGGGTTGTTCGTCAGACATGTTGGTGCACATTATATCCGAGTTTCTAGAAAATCTGAGACGGTACCCAGCCATGATTTTCTGAAAATTTGTTGAGTTGGCACGGAATGACCCATATTAAATTTGATTTATTTATGTATTTTTGGGATTAATGTTAATTTTTATCATCTATTTGTAAAAGTCTTTTGGTCTGTAATTCTTACAGGCAGAAGCGGATTGGTGCAAGAATAATTTTATCCAGTTAAGACGAATCTTTGATGTATCAGAGCTTGTGAAGGAGTTAATTAAACGACTCGCCGAATTTAATATTCACTTACCACGTGGACACCCACGTAATCAACCACCAAGGAATCCTGTTCATGACATTATTATTCTAAAGGTTTGTTTATGTATCAATTTATTCTTATAACAATGATTTACATTGAACACAAAGTGGCTTTCAGATTTCATTATTTCATTTGTACCAGTCAAAATTGGACAAGCTAATATTTCAGACTTGGAGCTGTATTTTGGTGGTTAAGATGCTTGCTCTCCTATTCCAGTGTCCTGGGTTCAATTTTTGTCAGTGACAGGGTTTTTTAGTTCTCAAGACAACTCCACTCCCCAAGTCTTGTATCGAGACTTACGAGAGCGTCTTGTGTGCATGTTTGTCTTGTGTAAGGGGTTGCTACTTAGACGGGTATATGTTAACTATTAGCTCAATCCTTGGCCCAATATGTGCGTAAATAATGAATAAGAAATAAAATAGAAGTAATATTTTTGTTTAAGCAAATAAGCTATCTCATTGCTGAAGTTTACCTTAAGAAAGATTTTTCTGGCCTGCAATTCTATTATTTCCAGAAAATATCATTTTCACATCCAAGAAATAAATCCACTGTATTTATACTTTACATGAACTATTGATTGTACAATTTCATGAGTTTTGGATTAATGTTGTTTTTTAACATATTTTTATACTTTTGAATTTTGACTGTAGCTTATCTTAGCAGGAGCATTCTATCCAAACTACTTTCTGCAGTTGCCGTCAGATGAAGAGGATGCTCATCGGCAGATGTCTGGCAAAGACCCCTGTACCACAGTGATGGTGAGTGCTAATGCTTTAGGCAATCACATGAAGTACTCTCTTATATAAACATTCTAGACATAGTAGCTCACAACTCCCCATTTTGAATGTTGTACTAGCCTAGTGGATGCCTAAGCCTTGCTGAATTGTTACAAGTTTTTATGCTATTTAGGAGAGAAATCGGTTGTTACTAGAGTCGCTGATGATAAAAAAAAAAAAAGACGTCATAGTAGAAATATTTACCTGGGACTATAAGCACTGCAACACTTTTTTGAAATATAAAGTCTTCAATTATATACCACATATATTGGTCATTATTATCTATTTTTAGAATTGCATCACATTTGTGCCCCAGGCATATTTTTTACTATGGCTGTGGCATAGACATTTTATTTCAAAGACTTAATCGTTTTTGTAATAGCTACTCCAACATGACAAAAGCTAACTGAATTAACTTGGGCAGGGGCAGTTCCGGAGTACAAAGGGGCTAGGAACTTTTTTAAAAAAATGAAAGGAGAAGCTTCTAGGGCCTGCAAAAGAGAGGGGGAAAAGAGAGAAGAAAATACAAAGGAGAAAGAAGGGGAACACAATTCTCCAAAACCAAATTTTCCCCTCCCCTTCATGGTGTTTTGCACGTTGTATGGCCCCTACTCAGATTTTTCTCTGTATCGACCTTGTTGGGTATTACTGATCCTCTATGTTGATATTCTTTTTTTGTAAAAAGAAGAAAGAAATAAATAATTAGTTGAGTAAAATATACTCAGTAAAGTTTTTTTTTTAAATTTCTAGGTTAAACGTATGCCGCAAAATGCATGCCATAACAGTGCTGCCGTAGCAGCTTTGTTCAGGCCCTGTGGTAAAGGAAAGACACTGCACTTTGAAGAGAGCAAGTAAGGATAATCTAAATATAGAACTATAGTAGAACCCCTCCAATGGGACACTTCTATTAAGGGGACACTTTGGCCACGAAACAAGTAGTAGTATATCTTTTAACAGTATAGCTAACCCATCTGTGAGCACCTCTATTAAGGGGACACTTTTTCGGCCACGAAAACAATTGGTAGCATATCTTTTAACAATAGAGCTAACCCATCAGTGGGCACCCCTATTAAGGGGGACACTTGTTTGTTTTTTTGTTTTGTTTTTTGAAGGTGTCCCCTTAATAGCGGTTCTATTGTATTTATCTTTTGATTGGTACAGATGTTAATGTTGATGTAGTTTTAAGCCTGTGATGTGCCATTATTCAATTTTCATTTTGTTTATTCTGCTTTGCAAATAGTATAACTGCTTGCAAAGATTAAAGAAGCTTTCACACCTAGGTTGTTTTGTAGCAGGTCATAGCAGTTATGAAATAGTGGCAGCATTTTGTAGAAAATTGACCACAAATAGAAAACTTGTAGTCCACTAATGACCACATTTGATTTATTTAAAGCTGAAAACATTTTATAATAAATGCAAATTGTGCCTTTCATTATTATTTAAATTTATCACAATCATTTTCTTTATTAGGTGTTTTGTTGAGTTTGAAAGACTACATATGTTAAGCAATGGAGATACCCAGAACATGGTTTTGCCTGCTGTATACTTAGCTGTCAAAATGAGGTAATGTTCATGTCCAGAATTTATAACATCATCAGACCCCTTGTAAATAGTAAAAGAGTTAGTTTTAAATATATATATAACATTTTAAAAGTTTCCATTAATCAACAATAAATGTCAATCTTAATTAACTAAACTTCTAAAGTCTGAACCAATCAGGGAGCTTGTTCTTATCAAGACACTTTAAAATAGGAAATATAGTGATACTTTACTTTAGTAGTTGACTCTAAATTCTGCTTAATTTACTTTTGTTTATCGATTGTAAAACCATGGAGTTTAGATTGCAGGGATAACATTTGATAATGTTGTGCAAAAGAATTCCCCCCCCCCCCCGACTTTTTATTGTGTGCACCACATCCCTCAATAATTAACAGGAAAATGATGATATAACATCCAATAGGGGGTACCAACATATAAGATTGCCATTAAAGTTGCATGTGTTATTTTTTGCAGGAAGTTAGGGTTGCCATTAAGGTTTCATGTGTTATTTTTTGCATTAAGTTAGGGTTGCCATTAAGCCTTCTTGTGTGTTTTGTTTTTTGCAGACAGTTAAGGTTGCCATTAAGCCTTGATGTATATGAAGCCAAAGAAGAGAATGTAGAAGCATTGAAGACCAAAAATGAAGATACAGTGAAGGAAAGAAAACTAAAAACCAACAGGTAAAGTTAATATGTACAGATCATGATAAGGCCCAAAAATATTGTTTGTTTGCCCTCCAGCGCCCACCCCTAGCTCACTGAAAAATAGGGATGGCATTTTTTTAAAAAGTTTTTTTTTTTTTTTTGGATTTTTGGTTCACAAATTTAAGAAAGTGATCTTTATTTTTCTCCATTTTGCGCATGAAATGTCTAAATTTGGAGTCTGATGTAAGGTTTCGCCATTTTAGGCCGAAATTCGTTAGAGATATTGATTATGGGTTATTTTTATTCAGTCTGATGAATACCCTTTGAAAAACAATATGAGACAGGCGCTTAATTGCAAGCATTGCGATTTAATATGTTAATTTTGGTGACAAGAGAAAAAAAAAACTAAAAAAAAAAAAATTGTTTGCATCCACCCCTCCTATATAATTTTCAGCATTAAAGGGCAAACAAACAATTTTTGGAGGGTGGGGGGCGGTGGGTCTAATATTATGCTAGTAGTAGTAGTATAGTGCACCAACATTTATTTTGTTATTATTTTTATTGTTTTATTGTACAGAATTGGGACTTCTTTCGACGACAGTGAACCACAGTTTGTATCACCACCTTCAGCTGACAAATCATGGATCAAGATATATGTGACAGAGGTAAAAGAATGTTATTCAATGTAAGGCCTTACATTGCATCATTAATTACCAAAATCGGCCACAATTTTTAAAAATTTATAAGCATTCATAAATTTGGTAGAACATGAATGGCTGAATGGCTTTGCAGTTATGAATAAATAAAAAAATAAGTATAGAAATACAAAGAAAAAGAAAGGCTGGTCTCATGAGGTGTAATAGCTGTATGCCTCTTTGTTTTCAATCATCACGGTCCTTGTCCTTTGACCTTTTTTCCAAAAGTTAATCATCATTCCACTAAACTTTATGATGATCCATTTTTTAATTTTTTTTTTTTTGTGTGTAATATTGCTAAAAGAACAGACAGACATGGGGGAATACATAATCTCTGTGGTGGAGGTAACAAAATACATACACACACTTAATTTTCCTTAAATTGATTTTCCAACCAACTTTATACTAATTATTTGCACTTTGATTGCACTGTATGTTATTCATTGTATTTTTGTAATCATTTTGTTTTTATTTTATTATATCAGCCGCAATTTTACTGATAAGCTACAAATAAGATATTAAGGAATACAATTTGAACTTTGAACTTCATGCTTTAGAACATTATAAATTATCAGGTTTCAGATGGAAATCACCTGTGGGCCCATGATGCAGAACCAGAGACCTTTGAACAACTTGGATATCTTATGGAAACCATCAATGGAAACTCATACAACACTCAACGGGTAATTTCTTTATTAATATATTACAAACGGAAACTTGTGGGAAATTGCAAGATCATTTCCTGTTTCGACATTATTCAAGTTTTATTGACGTTGTAATCACACTATATCAAGTTTCATGCGACAATTGCATGTGAATTCACCATATATAGACATAAAGATTTATGGCTTCCATATATGGGCATGATGAATTGACATAACCCATATATGGGCAAATTGCAAGTATTTTGAAGCTCTATCCTCACTATGAAGTTTCATGTGACAAATGTGAGTGCATTGTCCTTATATGGGCATAAAGATATCATATGACATCCATATTTGGGCATGATAATGCCACATACCCATATATGGGCAAATCGCAGGTGTTTGCCACAAATGTAATAACAGAGCTTAAGATTGTCCTACTTGAAATAATTATGTTTATATATTTATAGAGGAAAGAAACTTTTAAAAAGAGGTATATTTACTATTTATATCAAACTGGCAGTTTCTGGCAAAAATAGTATATTTAAGCAACATGGGTTTTTCATTTTACAAGCTGTGTCAGTAGTTTCTACCTTGTCTTGTTTGTTATTGACTGGTTGAATATTGGTATATTATAATTGGTGTGTGTTAGCTCTACTATGCAATATATAGATATGCCATCATCTATAATCATTTTCAATAGTTTAATAGCATAATTAACTTTTCCATCATTATAATTTACTATCAATTTACTATCAAGTTTTATTATTATTTTATCATTATTTCAATTATTAATATTGTTTTTAATATTCTTAACAATTATGTAAACCAAATGTATTTGTACATTTACATGTACATTTTATACTTCTTACTTACTTCTGCCCATTTTGCCTCCTGGCACTTAGGGCAGCAACCAGAGCTTTCCAATCACTCCTGTGTTGGGCCAACTGCTTTAAGGACTCCCATGAGTACCTCAATTCTCTGAGTTTCTTTTCCCCTCTGGAGTCCAATGCAAAGATGTGCATGCGATGTTATCAGGCTCCTTTCTTAGCACCTTTACAAGCCATTTCCTTCTTACATACATGTACATTTTATACTTGTATATATACTGTATATTCACATATTTTCGTGTTTTAATGTACTGTACAAATCATTAAAATTCAGCTTCTTAAGGAAGCTGCGAATGTGATTTTAAATAAACTCGAACTTGAACTTGAAATATTAATAAATCATTCTAATATCATTGCTTATCTTAGTGATGCTTACCTTAGTGATATGAAACAGGCAATGAGAAAGAGCAGTGAAAGAGGCTATTGTATTATTTTATTTGTTTTATTATTATTATTAAACTACACCTAACCAACAAGTCTATTTTCAGAGGTTGATTTCTGTGGACGTTGGACAGTATTGTGTGGCTCCATTTGAAGATGATACCCTGATGTACTACAGAGCTAGGATTGAAGCAGTCAAAGGAGATATGGTAGAGGTAAGATTCCTAACCTGTACCAACAACTACTATAGACTACATTATCATTTTACTTCTATGTTTATACAACTTGATCACTATTGATGCATGTGATTTGTTTGCATTTGGTTGATAATAGTTGAGCAAATGTAATCTTTATTTGAGTGTGCAGTATATTTTTGTTTTTGTTAGCTATAAGAATATTTTATCATTTAATATTATGTTAATTATTTTTTAATTTATTTTGTTAACATATTATGCAGTATAAACAATACATTCATGTATTGGTGCAGTTTGTAGGGCTGTAAAAGCCCTTTCACATCTGTTCAGGTTTCCTTTCATGTAACAGCCCATGTTCAGGCAAAACAAAACGGATATCTATTTTATCCATGCTGAAAACATGTTCTGTTCACATTTACTCTGTTCTGCTATATGGCAACCAGCTATAGTTCTGGCTACCGGATCAAATCGGTCTACGACCGATTGTTTTTCCCCTTGCTAGAATACCGGACGACTTCTGAACAATCAAAAGCCACAGTTTCGAAGTGAGGCAAGAGAGAGTGCAATGGCTTCGGCAGAGACAAGATCAGATATTATAGAAGAATTGCTAATGCAAATCCAGCTAAATACAATATTATATGATAAAAGTTCTAAAGATTACAGAGACGACAAACAGTGGAGCATCGTATTTTCCGAATATTTTGGCCAGGTTTGGAATAACACGTACGTACGTGCCTATAGTAGCGCCCCCCCCCCCCTCTGAGGGACTTATGTCTAGGCCAGCCTAGTTGACTCTTCTTCCTAGCTTAGGCCAGGCCTAGCTATTGTCTAGCCTGAGTAGATTTAAACAGCAGATAAAAAACTGAAACATGAATAGAAAACTTGAACTGGAACCTGAACAGATGTGAAAGGACCTAAAGTCCTGTTGGGATACAAACTTCTTCAGCATTAGTTTGGACATTTGTGGTGGATCCAGAGACCTTCTTTTCCAGGGTGGCATGAGTGCCAATCGAGGACCTTTTTTCTCAAAGAGGCAGAACATCATGGTCAAGAGAGGAAGGTTTTGGGGTGTTTCCTTGCCTCATAGTGTGGGATCCAGGGGGCTATCTTCCCTGAAATATTTGGACTTTCAGCCATTTTAATGTCTTATCCTTTTGCAACCTTCTGGATTCACCACTGGACACAGATACCTGAAGCTTAAGATATCGAAATTCCTGCAAGATTTGACAATACCAAGATTTAAACAAAAACATTGTACAAAAAATATTGTAATAATCCCTATTTGATTCCCTAACAAATCCAGCCTTTGTAGCCAGTGTGTAATTGTATAATTTTGTATATCACTCAAGTTGATGTTTTTAATCATAATTATGGGTAATTCATTGTCTTAATTGGATTTTCTAAGGTTTTCCATATTTTTCTTCAAAATCGTACTGGTCTTCCATAGGTCTTTTTCCTGGATTATGGAAATGTAGCTTCAATGCCGTCAAATGTGTTACGAATGATTCATCCTGATTTGTTGAAACTTCCATTCCAGGTAATCCATTTGTTTATATAACTTGCACTCTAACTGTATACAAACCAAGAATATATTGGTAATTGCCTTTAATAAACATTTATCTGATAGCTTATTCTACATGCGAAAGTCCCATCATTAGATCTTTACATTTGGTTTTGTGTGTTTAAAGATGTGAAAACATTTTTTTATTATTACAGTTGGACTTGCCGAAGTTGAGTCCAAAATGCCCTTGAAATATTTTTCGACTTAGATAAAATTCGACTTACAGATTGTTAAATAATGGAATACATAACAAAAAAATGTAAAATTAAATCGACTTAGAAATTAATCGACTTAGAAATTATTCGACTTAGAAATTATTCGACTTAGAAATTATTCGACTTAGGCAAAGTGGATTTGAAGTTTAACTGTATTTGAATGCTGCAAATGCCTTATAACCTCTTCTGTCAGACAAAGTTTGTATATATAATGCTCATGAATATTTGCACTGAGCATTTTCTCAATGTATTGCTTAATACACAATAACTGTACATGATAGAACTGCAATTACCTTAAACTTTGGTTTGTTTATGCGATATAGAATCTTGATATTTATATATATCTTGATTGATTGATTGGTTGGTTGATTAACAGGCATTTGAGTGTGTCTTGTGTGAAGTAAAACCATTCTACCGACTGGTGAACCAAAATCGCTGGATGCCTCAGGCAAAAGAGAGACTCACAGAATTAGCCTGTAACAGAGTAATGTTGGCTAAGGTGAATATATATTATTTTATTATTATTTACCCATATTAGATTCAACCAAATGAAAAATAAACTGTGCACTTTATGGGAGGGTGGGTGGAGGGGGCAGTAGGATTTGTCATATGACGTAATGAATGCATGGCTGTGGGCATGATATGAATATAGGTGTGATATCTTTACAGGTGTGATATCTTTACAGGTGTTTTCTGTCGTTGGTGGTGTCTTGCGTATTGAGCTGGTTTCATGTATGGGTTCAGAAGAGGTCAACATCAACGAACTTCTTGTCAAGGAAGAGTTAGTAGAAAGAACAGAGGAACCACTCGCTTCCAAGGTATTGGTTTGTATTATATCTTCATTTCAATCTTTATTTAATGAAACAACTATTATAAAAGTATAGTATACGATAATAATATAGTCACTTTATTTATTCACAAAAACTTATTCAATAATGATAATATTTTCTACCGTAAGATCGTGGTTAAAAACACCATAAATACATGAAAACAGGTTAATATAAATAAATAAAAAAATAGAAAATACATTATAAAAAAATCACTTAAAAACTATCATAAAAATGTTAAAATTGACATCATTAAAAGGCAACTAATAATACCATTATGTTAATACATTTTCGGATGATCTAAATTTGTTAAATAATTTGCATTCTGCAGATCAATCACCAGCAACGTCTAGAACAGGCTGCTCACTACCACCTGGAGGAGAATTATGACGAGTCTCCCAAGATGCCTGATCTGCAGGACCGTAGGAAATTTGTAAATGTGGGAAAGGTAGGAGGAGTCTAATTGGGTTATCAATCTTGCATCCTCCATCCCCATAACTATTTTAGGCAAAGCACCCTGTAGCATTTGGCAGGATTTTGAATATTTAGAATTAGTCAAGTGGAATTTCTTAATGGACAGTTCTGTTCAACCCTGCCTTTTCAATGTTGTTGCTAACATCCCATATGACAAATGTGTTAACCTTTAGAAACTTTTGTGCCTGTGGCACATGCTCTTATTCCTGGCTGGTTTGTTAAAACCAGGCTCAGGAAGGGAAAAACAAATTCTTGCACAGGGATATAGTTATGTTGGGTGGGACCACCCACCCTTGAAGTTTTTCACCCAGTCTAAAGCTAATTTCATGGCCATCTACCCACCCTTATTAACCTAATTTTATTTATTTTTTTAATTCTTTTTATTTAGAGTCTCCCTGATGTTATCACACACACACCCTTAAAATGTGTAGTACCTATCCTTAGTTCTCTACAGCTACAACCATGCATGCATGATTTTTCCAATACACAAAAAGGTGTTTGACGAAAAACCTTTTTCCACCTTTTTACCCAGTCTTTAATATTTAAAAAAATCTGTATCTTATTAACCATTCCCAAATTTTTCATCAAACACCCTTTTTGTGCCTTAGAAAAATCAGTTATACAACATTGGGCTTATTCGACTGGTTCATAAAATAGAGTTCGTTGACAATGAAAATTAACGTAACCAGAATGCGTTAATCAGCATTAAGTTATGCACATGACCAAACAAAATATGGCTAATTGGTCAGTTGAGCAACAACATTTGCGTTAATATAATTTAGATTAAATTTCAGAAAATAAAAATTATAATATTTACCCACATTGAAGTAAAAAAACTAATTGTAACTTAACAGAATTCAAAAACTGGATGAAAACATTTTTTTACGAAAAACCCATAATGCCACAATCTGAAGCAGCCTTGATTATGCAGCTTGTATCGCAGTAACTATGCAGCCATTTTGTTTTGTCGAGTATTTACCAGTTTTCTATTCGACTGGTGGTCTTTGTTAAGTAGGATTTTACCTCTGCATAGGTGGGTGTGGTTTAACGAAGAACAACCAGTCGAATACGGCTATAGATTTTTTTTCCCTCCTGTTCCTTGCTTTAAGTTTGCTTTACACTGTCTTAATCTGTATTCTTTACTTTAGTCATCACTTATAAAAATCATTCTGTAGCATTTTTGTGTTAAATTCCGATGTGTGAGCTTTTCAATATACTATATTAGAAACCTTTTTTTATATTTTTTCAATTTCAATGTAATTTTGTTGATTAGGTGAATCTTCAGGGGCCTTACAGTCCATTGGAGGTAAATTTCTCTGGTGTCACAGCTATAGGAAGTATAAGGTTAGCCATATTTTTTTATTGAATCAATACTAATCATAAATTTCTATGAAAATAAATAAAGAATGATTATACAGTATAATGTTAGATAACATTAGCTAATGTATTTTTACAGTCATTAGATTGTTCATCAATTATATTATGTAATATGTTAGATAATCAAATTAGTTAACTTATTGATATATTGTGCAATCACAATAGTTACATTATATAATGACCAGACTATTAGTCTTGCTTTGAAATGGGGCTGTAGCTTGGTGGTTATGATGCTGGCCTTCTAATTACAGGGTCTGGGTTCAAATCATGCAATATGCATTGAATGAAGCTGTAGCTTGTTGGTTAGGATGCTTGCGTTTCAATCCCAGGGTCCTGGGTTCAAATCATGCAATGTTCATTGAATGGAGCTGTAGCTTGTTGGTTAGGATGCTTGCCTTCCAATCCCAGGGTCCAGGGTTCAAATCATGCAATGTTCATTGAATGGAGCTGTACCTTGTTGTTTAGGATGCTTGCATTCCAAACCCAAGGTCCTGGGTTGAAACAACTGAAAAACAACTCCACTCTGTAAGATTCATAAAAACGAAAACTTAATTTATAGTTTATAAAGCATTATTCCATGCTGTAAGTGGCAAGTGTGCTTGCTGTTGGATGTAAAGGAAATAGTAATAGAACTAATAGAATGTATATTGCATCAAATTTGAAACTTAGTTCTGCCCAGTGGCGCATTTTATTTTTTAAACATTTTTTTTCTTTTGGTGATAACATATTTTGTATCTTCACAGGTCAGTACGGATAGAAAGAGAGAGCGTCAACTCAGTGACGCTGGACAATGAACCTCAGGCCACATACCAGAAGCTGATGGTAGCAGCTCATGTTAGCCTCAACAACTCCGGCTCATGCCTGATTGCACGCAGTACAACTCTTATGCCTGACATCAAGGGCCTACCTCCTCTTATCTGCATCCTCTTTGCACCAGCTATTGAGCTGCGGTAAAGATAGGTTCTTGATTTGTTATATAATACTTAAAATCCTTATTTTATTATGTTATCTTATAATAGAACCTGTCTAGGTTATTTCTTTTATCACCGAATATTTTTTTTCCTTTAAGCGCATTGATACTATCAAGTCCCACTACATTATATTGTATAAAGTTCTTCCTCCAACTTAAGACTATATTTGGAACGAGGGTTTCCATGGTCCTTAGATAAAAGACATTTGTGAATTTGGGACCACAGAAAAATGGTCTTTAATTGGAGGTGTTTTTTGATTGGAGAGTCTTTAATTAGAGGGAGACATGTAATATCATCACATATATGTCATATATTATCATATATCATATTATATTATATCTTCCTGTTTCTTAATACTATGGGCAGCCCATGGGCCAACTTTGGCTCACGGAGCCATTAATCTGGCCCCTGTCACACGGGCTAAGTTCGGCTCACAGAGCCATTAATTTGGCCCATGTGACAAAATGAAATTAAATAATAAAAAAAAAAGTAAATCATTTGATAAATATTTTTCCCATTATAATTGAATACATAAATGCAACCACTGGACCATGTCCACTAACAACATTTAAGGAACGATCATGCATTGAATAGAAGATAAAAATTTGCAGGTTTGTACACAACACACTGAGATCTAAAAAAAACTTATAACGACGACTGTCAACAAATGTCAAAAATATTAGTATTATAATTTCTAGTTATATTTGCCAAAGCCAGGGAAGACTTGATAATTGAGTAGACTCAAAATCGATGTGGTTTGAAAACAGCACTAAAGCACTTGCACCTGCTGCTTTTCCCTTCAAAATTTTTCCCATTTAGATTTTTCCTCCCGGCTATTTTCCTCTGGCTATTTACTTCTGGCTATCTTCCCCCAGTATTTTTCCTCCTAGTTTTCCCACTGAATTTTTTCATTAGTTTATACTGTATAAGTCAATTATATTGTATAAGGCCATGTAAATTTGTTTCTATTTTTGCTGTTTTTGTTTTCTCTATATAAATTAATTAAGGTCCTGTAGTGTGTAAGGTTACACAAAAGCGTTATCCAATCAATTGACTGATTGACTCTTGATGTATTTGAAATACTGATGAAGCCTAAAGACGCATTGTAGAAACGTAATTATAAAAGGTTTGCATCCGGGTTCGCATATGAAATAGAGAAAAATAAAACAGGGAATTTCTTTTAACATACTTGCTCTTTTAATTTATGAAGTTGTAGTGGTTGTATATACTCTATACCCCTATTTTTCTGCATCAGCTAATATTCTGGCAAGGAGCGGAAATATTATTTCTGGTAAGGAGCAACAACAGGAAGGGCGCGATAATTTATTATTACCGCGTCTTTTGCTCAGAGCGCCCTTTAGTGATACTCTATTTCATTAAGTATAATTCAATTAGTGTTATTTAATTTGTTTAAGCATGGAGGAATAATTTAGTACTTACTCATCCAGTATTAAATGTTTATATTACTAACATTTGTTAACACACTGGATGCAGTTTCTTATTGTTTTAACATTCTGTTTATCTTGTGACAAATATATGATATTGATATGCATTCTTTACTTCAATTTACAGAATTTTAATGTTTGCAGTACATTTAGAATTTGGAATTACCAGAACCATTACAACAAGTTCCTTCTTGACTCAGATATTATCTATGGCCTGTAAACTCATAACTATAAAAAAAAATGTTTTGGCCCTTTAAATAAATTAAGAACCAGGGTTATATCATAATACTTTGTATTTATTTATTAATTACTGTATGAGACTTGTCATCCTAAAACCAGCATCTATGACCAAAAAATGAAAATTTACTTTTTAATAAATTCTTATTCTCCACATTATAAGCATTAAAATGATGAGCCATTTACTGGAATCGGGCTACTATTGCCCAAGTTATGAGTTAAGGTATTATGGCTTCTCTGTAGTAAAGTATACAATTTTGTCACATTCTGATGCTAATTACTGAGTTTAACATTCAGCAACAGTACGCTGGATTTGGGATGGTCAGCCTCATATTAAGTATGGCAGGGATGTAGGTGAGGTGGGTGGAGTCACCCAGTCTAAAGCTAATTTCATGGCTGTCCACCCACCCTTATTAACCCACTTTTCCATCTTTAAAATACATTCATTATTTAGAGTTAATACCATGTTATCATACACCCACCCCCAAATTGTATATCACCCAACCTTAGATTTCTTCAGCTACAACCCTGGTGTGTGGTGACTGTTTGGCCAAGGGGTATTGTTGCATTTTTCAACACCTCATTATCTTTTCCAAACTTTGTATTTATTATACTCATAAGGTCTCTATGATCTCTATCTGTAAAAAATCTATGTTGTCATTAAAACTAGATTAAATTGCTGAGCATATTATTATTTTTTTACGGATTTTAGGATGGATAAAAACAAGTCACGCATGACAGGGGTGTTGTGTGGACTTGGATGGGATTCTCTCGCTAACGGTCCAGCACTCCCAGATCATGATATTGAAATCCCATTTGATGTTAAAATCACAAAAAATGACATCATAAAGGTAAGTAATTCAGCCAGTCTCATCATCCTCACATAAATGTAGGTTTGCTGGCCTAGTCGTTGTCTTATTATATAAGTTTTACAGGCATAGACATCTTTTCATAATTTGCTGTTTGCTAGCCAAGCCTTCCTCTCAAAGGTTAACTGCCTCAGTCATCATGCATAAGGAGGGCTGACTCAATAGTTATCCTACTGTAGTTATCCTCTCAAAGGTTGCCTACTTTATAGTCATCCACTCACGAATCTGGCTAGTTCAGTCATTATCTCATAAAGATAGATTGGCTAGCCTCATCATCAGATCAAATGTAGGCCTGCTAGCTTATTCATCCTCAAAAATATATGTTGGCTAGCCTAGGCATTCTCATAAAGGTAGTTTAGCTAGCTATTTACGGTGTATTGTTGTCTAGGCTAGTCATCTTCCCATTGAATGGCTTGGCTAGCCTTCGCATCCTCATAGTCAAAAATGACCATTGGATAGTGAATATTAACAGCAGTCATTATCTCATAAAGATAGATTGGCTAGCCCTATCATCAGATTAAATCTAGGTCTGTGGCTTAGTCATCCTCCAAAATATTGGTATGGCTAGCCTGGGCATCCTCATAAAGGTACTGTAGTTCATCTAGCTAGTCATTGTGTGTTGTTGTCTAGGCTAGTAATCTTCCCATTGTATCTGTATTGTCTTGTGCAAACACCATGTAAGGTTGTCGTCGCTTGTATTAAAGCGAGTTGGCCAGCCTTCGCATCTTCCTAGTCAAAAATGTAGATTGGCTAGTGAATATTACCAGCAGTCATTATCTCCTAAAGATAGATTGGTTAGCCCCATCATCAGATCAAATGTAGGTCTGCTAGCCTAGTTATCCTTATAAATTTAGGTTGGCTAGCTAGTCATGGTGTATAGTTGTCTAGGCTGTCATCCTCCCATTGAAGTGGGTTGGCTAGCCTTTGCATCCTCATAGTCAAATAGGAATGTGTTGGTGACATCTTCACATTTTCAGTGCACAATGATATAAGACAATAGAAATTGTCTACAAATTATGATTTATGATATCTCTTTTGTATAAAAAGTGATATGAAACCCACAAAATATCAGTTCAGACATTTATTTATATCTGCTATATTTTGTCAGTGAAAAATATAAAAATGAATAAATATAAAAAGAATACAAATATGAATACTCTAGTATATCCTGGTACTAGAGGAACTTGCCAAGTGGTATTTGCCTTCCATTGTACACTCCTTTTCCTCTCCATGCCCCTGTAAGCTTCAACATTTTAGCTTCACATGAGCTGCATTTGATTAAATTTTAACCATTTTAGGTACTGATTTCAGTTTTTGTAAAGAATAAATAAAGGAATAAACAATTAAACAAAATATAATCAATAATTGTTGCCACAAAATCTAGTATATCCAAGGCAATTCAACAACAGGTCGCACATCTCTGCACATCAAATGTTATAACTCTGGCATCAACATTCTACATGTGTCGGTTACACAGTCCTAAAGATTTTTTGAACTAAATTTGGACTGAAATTATATTTGTTATTTCATCCTTAATTTTATCAATGAGGTGTTGTCTAGTGGTTCATGAAACTCATTTTGCGGAAAAAATAAATAAGTTTTCTGTATCTACTCAAATGTTTGTTTGGTGCACCTGAGTCCAACATTGTCAAAATGACAGTTTATTGTTATATAAGAAAGTGAATTTTTATACAAAATTATAAATTTTCATTTGCTATAACTTTTCATTTTTTGGTCAATTTACACAAATAGAATTGTTGTAAAAGCACTTAACAAGCTTGTGGTCAAAAGAAATCAGACATTTTGAAGTGCCCAAAATTCATAAAATAGTAACTAACACCACAAAACGTATGGCACGCATAGACTAATAATTGACGACTTTACTCGCAACTAGTATTGAATTTTCGATGCCATAGTTAAGATCAAAGGACTACGCATGCGCTATGATCGCATGCGTGCGAAGATGTGCGTCCTGTTGTTGAATGGCCTTGGTATCTTGGTACTAGAGGAACTTGCCAAGTGGTATTTGCCTTCCATTGTACACTCCTTTTTCTCTCCATGCCCCCGGAAGCCCCTACGTTTTAGCTTTACATGAGCCGCATTTCATTGAATTTTAACAATTTTAGGTACTGATTTAGGTTTTCAGTTTCTCTTAAGAATAAATAAAAGAATACACAATTGAATACAATAAATCAATAATTATCCCCTCTAAAACCTTTATTGAGGGGCTCACTGGCTGTTTTTTCTATTCTATTAATTTTTTAATTATAACTTTTAGAAGGCCTATCATTGAACAGATCCATAATAGCCCTGTGCCCCAGTGCTTTGCACTGCCCATACTTACTACACCACTGTAGAACTGTGCCTAAATCATGCTAGCTTCCTCACTTTCTTGAGAACAGGTAATTAGGGAAGGTGAAAGACATTCATCCAAGAATATATCTCACTTATATTTTTACTAATATCATTATTTTGTGTATTATAAATTTTCTTCCACTTCAAAGGTAAATGGTCTCCGCCTAGCCATCAATCTTGCCATTGGTTCACCAGATGCTATTACTCAGTGGGGACCATCTGCCGTTGCCAGGATTCAGAACCAAGCCAGAGAAAAAATTCTGGAGTAAGGAAATCAAATTTGCTTTGTTATTGCGTATATTAGCTACTGTATGTGCATTGATGGCGCCAGGATCTGCCCGACGGGCCTAAAGGCTCCGACGCAAGGGGGGGGGGGGGCTAGGCAAGTGAAGTAAGCCTCACTTGGCTGGGGGCCAGGGGCCAAAGCCCCCTGGAAGCTAGGGATATTTGACGGGTTTTGGTGAATTTTTATTAGTTATTTGATAGGCATCAAGCTACCGTAATATGACTTCATGTATGTTTTTTAATGTCAAAATTAACTTCCAAAACTGAAAATTTTTCAATAAAACAATGAGCAACAAAGAGAATGCAATGTAACCAACTAACTTTATTTTCAAATCCATTTTCCATTTTATATTATTTAAAAAAAACACTGTATTACATTACTACTGCATCCTCCCATCATGGTGAAATCCAGGTTTTTCATAATCCATGTGATTGTGAATTATTAACAACAAAATTACGAATAAGAATGTCTTACTGTAAATTGTAAGGCAACCAATTTTTGACATTATACTACGATAAATTAAGAAAACACAACGTCACCAGGAACGTCACAGTACAAGCTTATAATTCGAAGTAAAGTTCTAAATTTTTGAAATTTTGCCTGAAATCTGTAAACCATGAGGTTGCTTCCCAAATCAAGATGTCTTCCAAGTATCATGAGGATATCCAAACGGGCATTTGTCCTAGTAGAACGTAAACCATATTTAATTAGTC
>NW_022693589.1:238810-246361 GCF_011630105.1 Anneissia japonica | reverse complement strand
CTCTTGAGTGGGGTCCCCTTACAAAAAAAAAAAAATGCTTACAATATGATTTTTGTTTAAATATAAAACATTAAAAGTTAAAAATTTTTTAAATCTTTAGAACAAGCATAATTTAAATTTTTGGCATTTAAAATATTAAAATTGTCTGATGATTCAATAAAACTTTCTTTAAAAGTTTAAAATGCTAAAATATTTAAAGGCAATTTTGAGCTGTTCATCATTTTAATGTGAAGAATATGGATATATTAAAAAGTTGATTTTGTTTTTTTGTTGTTTTTTTTGTCATAGATGCTGGTTTTGGAATGACATGCCCATATATTTATATATCTTTTATTATTTTTCTTTTCAAGTTTATTCCTAAAGAGAAGAGAAGTTATCACACCTAAAAACTTTCCAAGATCTCGTTTCTGGAATCAGGTAAAGATATACTTAATATAAATATGATTAAACTTACACTTTCATTGTAGAGAATCTGTGGTTTCCAGTCCTAAGGTTGCTTGTTCAATCTTGGGATAAACATCCCACAAAAACCACTCTCCTTCCCTAGATTTGGATATAGAGCCTCAATGGACTGAAATTTTAAAGTAACCAAAATGATTCTAGTAACCAGGAATTTGGATGGGGCCTCTGGGGACCTACATTCCAACACCACCCCTGTTTGTGAATTGGGGGAAATGGCCTGAGGCAATCCAAAAATCTGCTTGGAAGGGATGTATTTTTTTTTGGCATGCTTTTCGGCTAGGTTTTAATACGGGTTCAAATAGCTTAAATGCCTTGTTAATCCTCAGCTTCAACCAGATGACATATTGTGGTATGAGGATCCAACAAGTGGTGAAAGCGACCACTATGACTATCCAAAACTGTTTGAATACCATTGTGGTGTGATGGTGTCAGATGAAATTGAAGAGGAAGAAGAAATGGAGAATTTACGTCGAAAGCGAAGAGAGATAGAAGAACTTCACAAGCTTGCCAGCAGGTAAAGATAACATTTTCAAGGCAACAGCTAGGTTCGTCGGCTAAACTGTGGCAACCTTCAGTTTAGCCGAATGAGCTATGCTGCTCTCTTGTACACTGTATAAATCATGCATCTATTAGGGAAAATCTTTGCCAGAAAATTTGGATTTTAGTGATCTCTAGGAATTTTATGTTCCTGCTTTGTACAATGCTCTGCTAAATTGGTGGCTAGCCTCAGTTTAGCTGGCTGAGCTATGCTGCTCTGATGTATAAGTCCCCGTTCCACAACCTATTTAGCCCATGACCAAAATTGTGTGTCAAGCACTCAGATGTGACCCATCGAACCCGAAGTCAATCATGTCCGTAATAACACAGTTGAAATGAACAAAACTAACACTTTCAGGTTGCTGATGTAGGCCTACAAATGTTTTGATAATAATTATATATTTTAACATGAAACTTTGATAACTTACGCATTACAAAATTAAACTGACGTGGCACATGCCACACTTCAATTGCACTTTTGTTTACTATAATTTATTTTTGTTTGTCCCCGTTCATTTTAAGTAACTTTTTCATGATTTAAATAGATTATTCGACCTATCTAAATTTTTCCACAAATTTTGTATTTCAGTGATCTCTAAGATTTTTATGTTCCTGCTTTGTACAATGCTCTGTAGGACAAATTTGTGTTGTCAATTTTATATAACATATCCAGAAACATATAGAAATAGCAGTGTTAATTCTATAATCCATGTATTTATTTTTTGTCATTTTTAACTTATAATAGAGAAAATCTTTTATTCAATTTTTGCAGATCAAGCATACCTTTTGACAGACCGGTTTCTTGTGAATTGTGCCAAAATACATTTATTTCACCGAAAGATGTTCTCAACCATGTACGAAGTACCGCACACAGAGAAATGGAACAAACGCTATTGAGATGACTTACTACAAACTGTTTGTGTTTGTATTTTGTTTTGGAGTTTTTTCATTTTCATGATGATTTTTGTTTTTTGTGATGATTATGCGAGAAAAGATATAGAAATTATAACAGAAGAAAATCTTGTACATTTTTTTTGAGAAAAGCTAATGAATTAGTTGATTCATTAGCTTTATAAAACAAGTATAGCTACCATTATGGAAAGTATTGTATGTTGGTTATTGTTTACGCTATATAGTACAATAGCGAGCCACTCACTTAAAAGAACAGATCATTATATAAAGTAGTTTATTTTGAAGGGGACAGGCTCTTAAAGTACCACAACCAATCACTGATAACAGAAACTCTTTATCAAAGTATTATGGACTTTCATTTTTGGTTCTTATTTTCGCAGCATATTATGCATTGTAATGGACTGTATGTATGTAATGCATTGCGTGCTACGCCGAGTTTCATACGTTGGTTCTGAATTGTAGTTAAATATCTGACAGGTGACTGATCCCTAATTTTGCAATTGTGTTTTTGATGAATATTTAAGCTGAACAGGGTAACTTAACCCCACCTGCCTGATTATTTTTTTTTTTTTCTTTTTTTTTTTGGGGGGGGGGGGGGGGTGTAGGAATCATTCGTTGTGTATAATGAATAGACATTTAGTATCACTAACATGCCTGCTGTACATCAGATCAAAGAGGTAAATTGTCGGGCCGGGTTTGTAGTTGACATGCTCACATGGAATTAACTGAAAAACAATCTCTAATTATGTGCTAATACCAGTTCCTACTAGTTAAAATTAATAATACTAGTTAAAATTAATAATACTAGACAGTATATTAGGATAATCTACACAAAGACTGGGACCAAAGCTCTGAACATCGTTAGTTTTTTTCGTCGTCTGAAGTTTTACCAAAACAATTTTTTTGTTATTTATTCCACCATCAAATAAAAATCCATGTCCTGCTACATTGCAAAAAAATCAAACTTAAATCAAAACTTTACAGTGTAACTATTCAAACATACCTCTAATTAATAATATAATAGATTACAAAACTATTAGACATATAATAGATTACAAGATTACTTTCCTTTTAAGTGTGCACCAGTTATGCCAACGCACTTTAAAATCATCATGGTTACAGTTGGTGTCAAACATGCACTTTTCCATGTGGTTTTAAGAAAAACATGTACTAACTACTCTACTAGAATTTTCAATCATCGTACGAGTAGGCCTACATTCCTTGCATTGGATCTACGATTCCCTCTTGGGTCTTGTTTTATTATCTCCAGTGTACTATCTTAATATTGTTACACGATTGTCAACTTGTTATTGTTATGAGTGCACCGAAAATTCAGTTTTATTTTTACAAACAAGTTAAATTCCTTTGTGTGTGGATTCTGTGGCCATCATTGTAGGAACAATTAGCATTACTATCAGGCCTATTGCTATAATCATTATCACTATCATCGTTGTCATCGTCAACAACATAATTAACAGTAAATAGAGCAACATCACCAATGTCTTGTTCTTAACCATAATCATGAATCATTGTCATAATCTTAATATTATTTTCTTCAACAACATTTGCATCATCACCATCCCTGTGTGAGACTTTCATCGATAATAACCAATGAACACGTTAGTTTATTTAATAGGCGAGGAATAACAACAAAGTAATTTATTCAAAACTAATTTTAGTTTAAACACTTGCTCAAGTTATAGTCTGACACAGTAGGTAACACCATGTGTATATTAGAATGGTATTATCTCGCTGGGATCCAGTAAATACGAGCGATCGCCACTTCGAGCGAATGCTAGCTCAAGCGGATTATCATCTTATGATATATCATCTTATTTTGTGAGCTTGCGCCCCTTTACTTAATTTTCGAGCTCTTCACCTTCACGCATCCCTCCCCAGTTCAAGACTCCTGACTCCATTACACCACTAAATGAATGAATTGAAAATTTGACCTAATATTTTGTATCATAATGGGCGGGAGCACGATCTTGTAATCAGATTTGCCAATATTGTAATTAAAAACATGGAATAATTACTAAAAGTACCAAAAACCTTTCAAAACCTTAGTTACACAGTGCATTTTAGCAGCATTAAAACAATTTAAAAATAAACAATGTTATGTTCTGGATAAATTCGCCCTTGTAAGTCGCACTAAGCGCTTCTGCTTGAACCGACATGGCCTCGAACTGGCATCAAAATTATCATCTGCTCGTATTGACTGGCATTCATATCGTTTACTATGATTCTGAGTCAATCATCTTTGACGTTATATGTACATTCCTCACTAGTCATACATTTTCGTATTTTCCTTCATATTCGCTTCGCTTATGAGACTACATTATTATTCAAAGAACGAGAACTTGTTTTTTCTTTTCAAAAGATTTTAGAAAGGTTAATAATGATATCGATGATTCATATTAACCGATGAATTATGTCTAGTTGCTAAGTATGTATTGTTTTTTTTATAAAGAAAATAAAAAACAAAAACTAAAAGATTTTTGAAAGGTTAATAATGATATCGATGATTCATATTAACTGATAAAGTATGTCTACTTGCTAAGTATGTATTGTTTTTTTATAAAGAAAATTAAAAAACTAAAACTAAATAAACACATTTTTGTTCATGTTGTGTTGATTCAATACATTAATATTTAATATATGTTTTTTAAATAGCGTATCGTATGATACCCTCTTGTTCAGAGGCCTTTCCTGTGGATTACCATTGAAAAGGTCTCGGTATATACTGTAGATTAAGTATAAATGAAAAGCAGAATGACCCAATTTCTGTTAATGCTTGTGTCATGGGAAAATATAATACAAATTTGTTTCTTATAATTAACATAAATAAGGCCTATTTTTTTTCAAAAATAACATTAAAATGAGAGTTGAGACTAACATTTCTTTACCTAAACATTATGGAACATTTGTTTACCATTCTAAACGATTTGAGGTAAGTTCAGTAAGGGTTGTGCATTATTTCGTCAGTATCATTGTCATCATTATAATCATCGTCATTATCACATCGAGCATGTTTTATGGGACGGTATTTGTGACCGCATAGGCCTAATCATTTATTGTCAAACAACAAAACCTCAGGAGCGTCTGCCGTAAAAAGGCAATGATGGGCACTTCAATATCTACATCTGTAAAGTAAACTGTCTGGTTTAAAGATGCAGTTTTTCTGATTAATGACGGTATAACAACCAGTTAAAATTTCAACTAAAAACTATTTAATTATTTATTATATAATATTTTGAAGGTTACAAAGCTCACTAAAATGGGTCTGTGGGCAATACCTTTATATCCATACAAATTTTAAAAACAAGAACAATAGGAACCACACGAGACTGCAATTATGGGAAACGCGTGAGTAGATAACGGCTTCAATTAAATTGAAACTAACTTTTAGCGATTATTATCTGATAAAACAAGTAATGGTACTGAAAAATCAGTATAGAACACATTAAAAACATGTCAAAAAGATAAAAATGCATGAAAACACCAAAAACATTGAGAAAATCACAATTATTGCAAGAAATTGAATCAAACATTTTAATATCATTTATGAAATTTCAATTAGAATCATTATAGTCAGTATTCAACATCAAAATATTTTTTAAAAATGTAATTGCAATTACAAAATTATTAATTTAGAGAAAAAAGTCGAGATTTCAATAGGAAAGTAATACAAGAAAGTTATTGCAAAATGCCCATTTGAAAAAACAATTGCGTCAAAAATGTGTATTTATTATTTTTTTTACAAAAGCTTTCAAATTAAAAAAAAAAAAGATTATATACCGGTACCAATTATTAGCTATTTATGTACGTCGATTGATAAGGGCATGCGAATTGGTTTATTGTTATCTAACTTGTAGAATAATTTTTGACAAAATAGCAATTGCTGAAAATAGCAATTACTGAAGGTGAACATAGTTTAACTTCTGCCACGGAGGTGAACTTCATTACATTGAGCACGTTATATAGTTTCATAAAGTCAAGCCACTGGCACTCTGGTGTTAGTTTAAGATCATCGTGGCTAGCACTAAAAAATATAGAAACCGTGAACTTGTTATATTATCTTTGAATAAATACTGATGATTTGTGTTTTAAAATGGTTAATAGAATAATTTTAATAACGAAGTTCTCAATATGTCGATTTAAGTGTGGACAATATTTAAACCTGCTACATGTTTTTTACAACGATTTTTCTTTGTTTATACTGTACATTCAAATACAAACTTATACATAACAATAATATGTAAGCCTAACAGGTCAGATAATTATAATGTTAAACAATTCTTTCATCTGGAGCATCATCACGGACAGTTTATAACAATTATTGCATAAAAAGGAAAGTGAGTAATATCGTTACTAATAATATTACTCACTTTCCTTTTTATGCAATAATTGTTATAAACTGTCCGTGATGATGCTCCAGATGAAAGAATTGTTTAACATAGAAGATTATTTATTTTTAAAGAAAGTTAACAAAAAAATCAAAAAGGTAGCGAGGTAACGTTAGATTCTCTAAAAGTATATTTATTTATTATAACACAAAAGTTATGAAGAATAAATATGGTTCATTCTTGATATGAAAATATATATATGAACACATAGCAATGCATGCCTGATTTTACAAATTATTATTTTGTCAAAAACAGGGCTAATGATTTTAATCACTCAATCAATGGATTTATAAGGCGCATAATACAGCTGTCTCCAGGTATGCGCCAATAAACAATAAAAGAGGATTGTGAATTTAACGTATGAATGAATAAATAACCATTGTGGCCGGAAAAGATAGTATGCACCAGTCGACCGAATCTACCTCCTGGTTAAGTAATCAATTTCTGCATGGAGGTATAAAGTTTGTTTCAGTATAATAGCCTTTGATAATACAGGAAATATTGTGAACAGCACAGTACACCTTCATTTCCTGTATTATCAAAGGGTATAAAGTTGCAGTATAATATAGCCTTTGATAATACAGGAAATATTGTGAACAGCACAGAACACGCTTCATTTCAATGCTAAAAAATTATTCACATTATTTCCTGATAGAGATTAAAATCATAATAATTGCATTTTAAATTCAAAATATGTATGTTATATCAAGAAAATAAAGGAATCCGCTACACCATAGGCCTAGTGTTTTTTTCAAAAACTATAATTAGGCCTATAAAGAGTAACCCCATCTTACCCTACACATTCAGAGCCCTCTTAAATAAATTAAAAAAAAGTGATACTTTGAAGACTACTCCTTAGTCGTGAGAAAAAATTATTTGCTGTCGCAGGATTTGAACCCAGGGCCCCGTGATTGGAATACAAGCATATTAACCGCCAACCTACATCTCCACTACAACTCCACTATTGGAGCTAATGTTATGTCTATGGTGCGTCCAAGTGGCGGGGAAATATGGCACTCTCTAACTTAAATTTTGATGCAATTTTCTTTATTCACCCATTTTTATTTTAGAAAAATGGAGGGTGGGCCGATTGTTCCCCTTCCAACCTTAAATCGGCCTCGGCCAATGTGTTTTGTGGCGGTTAATGATGGATTTAATTTACGTCAGTTCCGCTTTGGTTTAAGAGAGGTACAGTAACATTTCAACAATCTACACTTCATTTTATAACACATCT
>NW_022693589.1:237163-238407 GCF_011630105.1 Anneissia japonica | reverse complement strand
TATATATATATATATTGTTGCATCTTAATTTCGTCATATATTGCATCATAAACTACGATTTAAATATTTTAAGTTCGTATTCATTTTCATGCTTATCGCCTTCAATACTTTGATAACTATACTGCCCTACGTACGGCGAATTATCCAGGCATTTTGTAATTCCTTTCATAGGCCTACATGCAATTGGTAGTTCAGAGTCGACCATACAAGACCCTGGAGGCGGTGATGCTCTTAACGAATTATTGGTTACGGGCATACATTTATTAGAACGATCAGGGGAATTGTTGCAAAATCCAGCATCTGTAGTCCTACATGAATTTGGTAGCTCAGAGACGGCCATACAAGACCCTGGAGGCAGGGATGGTCTTAACGAATCATTGGTCATGGGCATATATGTATTAGAAAGATCAGAGGAATTCTTGCAATATCCAACATCTGTAGTCCTACAGGAATTTGGTAGCTCAGAGACGGTCATACAAGACTCAGGAGGCGGGGATGCTCTTAATGAATTATTGGTCATGGGCATAATATATGTATTAGAAAGATCAGAGGAATTATTGCAAAATCCAGCATCCGTAGTCCTACAGGAATTTGGTAGCTCAGAGACGGTCATACAAGACCCTGGAGGCGGGGATGCTCTTAACGAATTATTTGTCATGGGCATATACGTATTAGAAGTATCAAAGGAATTGTTGAAAAATCCAGCATCTGTAGTTCTACAGGAATTTGGTAGTTCAGAGACGGCCATACAAGACCCTGGAGGCGGGGATGCTCTTAACGAATTATTGGTTACGGACATATATACATTAGAAAGATCAGAGGAATTGTTGCAAAATCCAGCATCTGTAGTTCTACAGGAATTTGGTAGTTCAGAGACGGCCATACAAGACCCTGGAGGCGGGGATGCTCTTAACGAATTATTGGTTACGGACATATATACATTAGAAAGATCAGAGGAATTGTTGCAAAATCCAACATCTGTAGTTCTACAGGAATTTGGTAGCTCAGAGACGGCCATACAAGACCCTGGAGGCGGGGATGCTCCTAACGAATTATTGGTTATGGACATACATCAGCAGTTTATCCAGTACCCGACCGAGTTACATTTTCTTGCAATTCATATTGGCGGATCTGGGGGAGGGAGGTCATTGGTCCTGACCCCTCCCTTGGGCAACAAAAAAAGGGCAAAAAGAAGAATTCTAGACCTACCTTTTCAGGACCCGTGAGCTGATTTTTTTTTTTTT
>NW_022693589.1:236734-237156 GCF_011630105.1 Anneissia japonica | reverse complement strand
TTTTTTTTTTTTTTTTGCTATTAGAAAATTCGAATTTTGAAGAACATTAAATTCATTAAAACACACTTCAAATGTCGGGAAAGCTCAATTCCCGCCATCTAGGAATCAAAATTTTCCCGGGGGAGAACCCCTGGACCACCCTTTCTTTTTGGGATTTATCGATTCATGGAAAAAAGAATACGCATGCAACTACTCATTTGTTTATGTACGTATACACACATAAAATAAAAAATGAGAAAAATTTACCTGACCTATTTCAAGAGGGGAAAACCTTGAATTTTTAAGAGCTTTAAAAGTCATTAAAAGACATTTCAGAAGTCGGGAAAGCTCATCTCCCGCCATCTAGAAATCGAAATTTTTCAGGAGAAACCCGGACCCCCTTTGGAGTTCATTGATTAATTGAATCATTTTTAAGGGGTGGG
>NW_022693589.1:214805-236729 GCF_011630105.1 Anneissia japonica | reverse complement strand
GGAGGGACCTTGAATTTTGAAGAATTTAAAAGTCATTAAAAGACACCACAGAAGTCGGGAAAGCTCATTTCCCGCCACCTAGGAATCAAAATTTTCCCGGGGAAGAACCACAGGAGCTACGATGCAGCTACTCAATTTTTTTTAAAATGTATGTATACACACATAACAGGCCTATTTACTGTAATGAGAAAGTTTACCTTACCGTTTTCATGAGGGGGGAAACCTTGAATTTTGAAGAACAAAGTCATTAGACACCCAGCTTTAAAATTTCCCTCCATCTAGAAATCAAAATTTTCCCGGGGGAGGAATGTTGACCCCACCACCTAGATTTGATTCCAGATCTGCATGATTCATATTCCCATTCATCTTATAAGCAGTGGCGTAACAGGCGGGGGGCCAGGGGGCAGACTGTCCCCCTGACGGTTTTTACCGGGCTGACCAAGCCGTCGTACCAGGCAGGGTAAGAAGAGAAAAGAAAGAGGAGAGAGGGAGGGAAAGAGAAAGAAGGGGAAAGGAAAAAGGAAAAGAGAAGAGAAAAATAAAGATATCACAATACCCCGGCCTGCAACCCCTTCTCCACTTCAAAAAGTGTCCATATCGCATTTGATCTAAGCAGCCAGGTATTCTCCGCAGAGGTGTAACCACCGGGGGACAAGGGGAAAATATCCAACTGTGGAAAATCTTTCCCCATTGAATGCCCTTTTCACCCGGGAAAGTGCCTGAAAATCTCAAATTTTAAATCCAATATTTTGTTGAGGTAAGCCAATTTCCTCTAAAAATTGCACATTTTAATGAGTTTTGATCAATTCTGACGAAATTAGAATTTTAAAAACAACAATTTTTCGCGCACTTCGCGCGCATTTTTTAATGTTAAAGCTTGTGCTTATATTTAAAAACATAATAGTCCCAAACTTGAGTAAGAAAATTTAAGATATATCGTTTTACCTAAAAGAAGGGCCTCAATGTGTAATGATGGTGAAAGAATATGCCTACGATTGTAATAAATAAAACCACGATGAAAATGCTTATATTTAGTTTCAAACACACGTGTGTGGCCTATATTAATAATAAAATAAGCCCTATGTCGTATTGTTTTCTATATGGGGGGGGTATCACGGGGGGGTATCACACCAAGTCATAAATTACTAACCGGGAAAATTATTACCTTTGCCGCTTTTTACGCGCCTGCTTATAAGTGCCCCCCCCCCTTTGAAAAACGTTCCGACGGCCCTGTTAGCACCCGTGTGTGAACGCCCGATCGGTTAGCGCTAACCGTTACCAGGATCCGGATACTCTAACGGTTAGCGAGCGCTATCGGTTAGCATGATAAGCGCGTTTCTATCATCAATCAATCACGTGAACGCGTTTCAAATTTCCAGTTTCTTATTGGCCAGTGATTCGATCATCATTTTCTTGGAATCTGGATCGGAAAAGGACTTCCCCACCCTCTTGCAATTGCGTGACGTAATCAATCTCAATTCCAGCAATTCTGAAACTGAACCTGCCATCCGCTTCAAGCAAATTGTATTGACATTATTTTAATCACATCTTGCTGTTATTTCATTGTGAAAAGGTCCAAAAAATTATGATCACGACCCACCCAGAAAAAAAAATTCTGGATACACTCCTGTTCTGTATAATGTTATTTGTTGACTTTCTATTTGATTCAACATTTTAGACCACCTACCTAAAATAACACTTGTATTAATTTTTGTATTCCGTATTACTTAGTTTTGCCTTCATAACTTCGATATAAATTAATCGAAACAACGCAATGTCTAATCGTTTTATAGGCATTGTTACATGTCGTCCTGGGAAAAAGATAATGACGAAATAGGCCTAATTAAGCATTCCCTGAAAATGACAATATTTTTTCTGACCATTAAAATGTTATTATATAATAATGGAAAGCCGAAATTGTATTACATCATCTTGACCCTCGGAGTTTAAACATGGCTTTGCCTCTGGACCTTGTTACAACCGCTAATGTAGAAAACAACAGCTAATGTAGCACACTCCACAGCTTATGTAGTAAAACCCCCCGCTAATGTAGAAACCCCAACAGCTTATGTAGTAAAAAGAAAACCAACCCCAGCTAATGTAGAACGTTCAACAGTTAATGTAGTAATAAAAATTGCCTCACAGCTATTGTAACTATATTTTCGCCAGCTAATGTAGAATATAGTATAAAAAGGCGCCCACACTTCTCCAGCAAACGGTTTTTGAAAGGGGGGGGGGGGGGGGGGGGGGGGGTGGCATTTCATAAGGTAATAAATCCAGTATGCGAGCGAAGCGGTGGGGCCCTGAATATCTGACGAAGTTTGGTGAAATGTATTAGTTATTTTATAGGCATTAAGCTACTGTAATATGATTTCATAATTGTTGTATTTTCCGAAAAAATCATCGAAATCAAGATTCCACTGAGTATTCAGTACATTTTCACGACAGGTTGGGCAAAATTACACCTACACATGTTCTATTGTTGTCAATATTATACTATATCATAGAATCATGAAATGCCTTATAGGCCCTAAACGATAACATATATATGACTTGACCATAGTTTGTTCTCAATATCCTTGAATTAAAAAAAAATAGTTTTTAGATATTTCTGAGCGTTGACGCCGTATCTGTTTAAAAGAAAATCTCAGAATGTATGGACATTAAGAGTTTCGCCTGAGTAGACCCCACGAAGGCTCTGTCTCTAGGTCAGATCAGGTGCATTTTTACCAATTTTACCTAGGGCCTGGCAGTTATCTAGACTATGCTGATGAAATGAGAGTCCACACCACGTTGTTGGCGGTGACGCGAAAATTTCAGTATTTTATACCTCTGGATGCCCGAAAATGGAACTTAAATTACCTTTTTTTTTAATTTTTGACGAATTTAGTGTAAAAAAACATAATTAATTAAATAGGTACCAGAACTTACAATTCCAGAAACTACCATATCCAACTGAGCCCCACTATGGTTGGGACTCAGGTGAGAACATTTTGAGAATTTGAGACTCGCATAAATTAAGTCCTATCTCTCAAGAATCTGTTCATTTATCTTTTTATAGAAATTCCGTAATAAGCAAGACCGTATATACTCGCGTACAATGCGACCCGAGTATAGGACGACTCCTGAGTTTTTTCTTCCCGAGAAGATTTTTGGTTGATATTATGTATGTCGGGCGAATTCCTAATTTTTTTGTGGCACTGATACTGCATCTAGCTGGCTAAATGGAGCCAAATGCAAGGGTAATTTCCCAAATAATCTTCACCACCAAAATCGTATATCCCCGTATTTAAAAATTGTTTTCATTCATACAACATTTAGTTGCTTCATTACAGTAGTAAGTTCGAGTGTTACGGACGATCCGCACATAAGACGAACATGATTAAAAACATCTAAAATTTGAATGTCGTGCATTTAAGACGACCCCCTGTTTTTCGATCGTAATTTGTTAGTTTTAGCCTCGTCTTATACGCTAGCATATACGGTATTTGTTTTAAAACCCTAAGTCACCTGAGCGTTAGAGGATTGCCCCACACAGTGGCAGATTCAAGGGGAACCACGGCCCGGACCCTGTAAATATTTGAAAATTATTTTTAAGAATGGAGAAAAAAAACTGAAAATTATATTTAAATCTTGAGAGTGCCTTTTCCGGCCATCTAGAGGCGACGTAATCTTAATTTTTCTTACCTCACCCCCAACCACCTTGGTTGGGGGTGAGGTAAAATCTGTGAAGGCCCCTCTCTGGGCACCCTCTATTTCCAATTTCTCAATCCACCACTGCAAGGACCACCCTATCTGTGCGAAGGTCGTGAAAAATCCTGGATCAGCGCCTGGCCTATAGCATTTGACTTAGCCTATCATTTTGTTTCACAAATGACTAATTCGTAATGTCAAGCAAAAAGGTTTTCAATACAGTCATACCAACCGTCTCGCATGCGCGGGACGGTCCCGCATTTCAAAGTGATTTTGGGTGTAACACGCATTTTGCAGAAACACATGCTTGATCATAAATTTGTCACGCAGTACAAGTCTAGGCGTGATGACAAATAATCACAAATTCAGGGGAAAATGTATTTAAAATTGGAAGAAATTAGTTTTATTAAAAATATAAAACGGTCATGCAGTAATTTGAGTCATTGGAAGCTCGTGCGGTCTCCCACGTTCATTGTCACAACTTACCGTTGATTATTTGTGAGACTGAAACTGCAGTTGTCAGTTAGCATCAAACACACGCACGCAGTCAGTTAAGTACAGTATTTACGTGAATACTTAATTCACTGACGCGTTACTAAAAAGTACTATTGATCAGTATGGTTTTAGTTCTGGTTCTGGTTAAAGTGGGTAAAAGCCGACCTCCTAAAGACTCCAAAAGTGTAGGACCATGGCTCTTAATAAAATCTGGCCCGTGGGGTGAGTCTTCGACTCCACCTTCAAAATTATTTTTTGTTTTCCATAAACTTTGAAATGCACTTTCGTGCATTATGAGACCTCTATTATTGCTGTCTCTTATACACATCTTTATTTTTAATGTATTTAATCTTGAATTTCTGTTTCTTAATTAATTTTAAATAATTATTTTATAAAAATAATTGTTTTTGTATTATTTTAAACTTTATTCAAAGAGAAATTTCTGTACTTCAGGAGAAACGGGGTTTTTGTCTTTGTTTTCAAAATACCTATTTACTTTAAATTTTGATTTTTAATGTTAAGGAAATATCACGCGTGTGAACATGGCTCCTGTTGTATAGAAGATAAAATTATGCATGTAAGGTTTGTACGCAAGCTTGTCTTTGAGTCGGGTTAACCCACTGAAATCTAAACCAAAAAAAGTTAATCTGCTATCAACAAACGCCAAAGATTATGTTAGTTCAAGCTATATCTGGAAAAGCCTGGGAAGATTTGTTAATTTAGTAGACACAGAATCGAAGTGGTTTGAGGCTTTACAGAAAATAGCGCTATGTTGGCGGTGGTTTTGCCACCTGCTAATTTTCCCTACGGATTTTTTCCACCTGGGGAGTTATTCGAACGGCTATTTCCCTTCATTTTTATACTATTACATTAATAATCAATAGACAAAACTACAATAATAGAAGATTAGCCACAACCATTTTGACAAATAAGTTATACAGAGGATACTAAAACCCTAAACCAGATACAAGTGTTTCGTGGCGCTCCAATTCTGTAAGTCTGATTCATAAGCTTAGCAAGTATTACAATTTTATTATTTGAGGCTCGTATTCATTCTCACAATTAATGCCTTCAATACTCTGATATATATACTCTTCCACGTATGGCGAATTGTCCAGGCATTCATCAATTTTTTTCATGCATACCATTGGTTGCTTGGAGGTGACCAAAGAAGTAGGCCTACCTGGGGACTGATCCACTGCTAACGTATTACTGGTCATGGGCATATATGTAATTTTATGGACATCAGGGGTTCTGTTAGTCGAGATTGAGCGCTTTCTGTTTCGTACCACTTTTACGACCAGACAAGAAAGTGCGATACTAAGCACGCACACTAAAGTTAGACACAGGCCTATATAATAATAGTACGAACGAAATGTCGATGATTTATTATCTTCTTGAATGCTAGGCAAATCAGAGATCACCATAGGCATGTGAGTTATAGACGACTCTCCTTCACTGCAATCTCCACGAACTGTACACATTATGTGGATCGCGTTGATTAGCATCTCATCCGATGGTATTAAAATCGTATTCCTGCCAAACATTCCTGGTTCATCACTTTTCAACGAAGTGATATTGGTTTTCCATAGGTAGACTAATCCACCGTGATCATCTGCATCAGTAGCACATGTCACTCGATGTGTTCCATTTGGTAAAGTTTGTAATGTTATTGAGACGTTTAAATGGATTTTTACATTCAATTTAAAGTTACATTCACTGCCCTCGCGAACAGTGCAGCGCACCTCATTACCGTCCAACGATGGTATTGCGACGAACGAAAAATTTGTACTCACGACAGACGAAGTGGTTGCGTCACTGGTACTGTTTACACCTTCAAAGACACTCGCCCATCTAAAAAACGGATGGTCTATGCCGGGGTCTTTGTTTACTCCTGAGACTGAGCAACCAAGTGTAACATTTTCTCCAGAGACAAAACACTCTTTCGAAGGCGCACATGCGAGGACCTTCAGATAAAAAGGCCTATCGATATATTTGGTCTTGCTTTCTGCTGTGCACGTATACTCGCCAACATTATGCAGCTGGACTGGATGAAGCAGCAAAGATAATTCATAAGTGATGTTGTTATAGCTTATAGTTCTAGTTCTGTTTTTTCCCATCTTCAAATTGTTGTTACCTTTCCTCCAAGTTAGTTTAAATGATCTATTTCCATTCCGCAATATGCAAGTCAGTCTAAAATTGTTTCCAGCTACAGCTACGCCATTGTTTTCTGCGCTAATATCAACGTCGGTCGTTTCGCAGAGAACTACTAACAGGAGTGTAGCCAACGAAGAGACACATATCTCCCTGAAGACCGCCATGAATGATGAAATCGAGCAGACTGATACCCGGTACTGTAACAACGTGACTTACATAGCTAAGCGAAACTGAAGTCTGTTTATAAGAACACAAATTAACGGTACTGTAAAACTGTATCAAGAAGGAAGTTGTAAATAATATAGAGGCGGTCTCTGAATGTTCACGCATTATTTACTGTTTAGATTCATTTTTGTAAACTTCATCATTGTTCATGTGATACAATAAAGAATACAGTAAAAGGAACAAAGGGCCGGTCAAAATAAAAGAAGAACAGTTACAAAAATGATGAAAATGAAAGAGGAACTTCAAAATAATAGAAATCTTGGAAAACAATACTAACTTTCAGGCTGATAACAATGCGTATTTTAAGTTACAATGAGCTATTCCTCATAAATTGATTAAATCAGCATCTGTGTTACATCATAGAGAAAATAGAACAGATATCTCTATGGTTACCCATTGTACAACCCCTGTCGCCCGTCTTGTTATTCTGAATAAGGGGCGTGATTATATAGCCCCAGTAGGCCTGCTTCGTCAGTTTCACTGGCTCCTCATTGAAAAATAATAAGATAAAGATACATCAGAAAAAGAAAGAAAAGATAAAGATAGAAACAAAAGAGAAAGAAAAATGTAAGGAAAAGGTAGGCTTATGGAAATTCTAACAGTTGCTGCGTGAACTGATTGAATAAATCGTTACAATAACCAAACTATTGTATATTATTAATATAATCATTGAATTAATTGTTAAACTAAACTAAACCATAAAATAAATTGGGTAAATAATTAACTGTGCTTCATTACTATCTTGTTTTATATAGTGTCTGTTAATTTAGTTTTTGGCTTATTTTCGCTTATGCTATTCTTGATCGTATCGAGGTTAATTATGTTCATTATTATTATTATGATTATTAGGCCATTGTTATTATTATTATTTTATTATTATTATTATTATTATTATTATTATTATTATTATTAATGTTGTTGTTGTTTTTGTTAAGATAAGTTAACACAAACTGTTGTTATTGGCTATTGCTATTGTGGTTATAGCAGTTGTTGTTTTGGCGGGTATGGTATGGCGGTTGTATTGTATTCGATATGTTCATCAAAATGAACAATATTGTAAGAGTCACCACCGTCACAGGACCGGAGTCACCGGTACAGTTAGTCAGGTTTCAACCTGACCACTTTGTGACAGACCACAAGTTAATTGATTAGGTTTTGAATAGGAAAAAAGGGTAAATTCCACGTGTTTAGACTCAACCTACTCCCTCTTGACATCACACAGGAACCACAAGTCTGTGAACTCTGGGGTGAACCGGCTTATGATATGTTTACATCATTTTCTTCTATTTAGTGTAAGATTTATAATGATTAAAAAAATAGGATGCATTTTTTCTTCAGTTGACTTTTATCCTAATCAAGTAGGTCAATTACTACGCACGGTGAGCTTTTGCACAAAATCGGACTAAAGGTTCCCTTATACACTTGCCTAGTGACTTATATTCATTTCTTATTACCTAATCAACTGACAAGAAAAAACATGTATATTTATTCCTGATAGTTCTAGTACCCAACATTATTTTCTATAATAAATATACTGTAAATATACCTTTTTTTAAATACATGTCAAGTGCGGATCCAGAGTTTACCCTGACTATCGAACAGATGGGTTCCCATGGTGGGAGGGGTCTGGAAAACACATTTTAGATATGGGGTGGGGTGAGTCTTCGACTCCACCTTCAAAATTATTTTTTGTTTTCCATAAACTTTGAAATGCACTTTCGTGCATTATGAGACCTCTATTATTGAATACACTCTGAATTTATAGTTTCCCTACTTTACTATGGACAATTAATAATTATGATGATGAAGAAGATGATGATGAGGAGGAAGATAGATGATGACATGCTCCTGTGCTAGATTATTAAGAGTCCCTTTTACTTTGATGTGAAGTATCAAGCGAGGCCCGTAGCCTGAGTTACGGTTGGGAATTTGGCGACATTATCGTTGTCGTCAAATGTCCAATTCCCACAGCATACCGTATAGTTACCAACCGTCTTGCATTGTGCGGGACGGTCCCGCATTTTAAAGTGATTTTGGATGATTTTGCAGAGGAAACCCATGCGTGATCATAAATTTGTCACGCATTTAGTACAAGTCCATGATAACGAATAATCATGGATTCAGGGGAACATGTATTTAAAATTAGAAGAAATTAGTTTTATTAAAAATATAAAACTGTCGTGTAGTAACTTGAGTCATTAGAGAGATTTAAGAGCTTTATCTCGTAATCAAACCGAGAGCTTTGGAGACGCGTGCGGTCTTGCGCGTTCATTGTCACACCCAACCGTTGCTTATGCTACGTTGTCAGTTAGCATCAAACACGCACGCAGTCATGTAAGTACAGTATTTTGTGAATTGAATACGGTACTTAATTCACTGACGCGTTACTAAAAGTCGATCAGCATGGTTCTGCTTATGGTTTTATTTTCTAATTCCTATTTTATGCTTTTTCTATCGGCCTACCAATTAGTTGTTGTCTAATCGTTGTAATGTTACACTATAAAGGTGTGCCGATGATACAAAAGCGTTATTCAATCAATTGAATAATTGACTATTGATGCTTCGCGATACAGTACTAATGAAGCCTAAAGACACATAGAAACGTTTTAAAATGTTTAAATCCGGGTTTACATGAGAAATAGAGGAAAGAAAACAGGATATCTTTGTAATATTTGCTCTCTTGGAATTCCGATATCACACCTATTTTCTAGTCGTCCTATATACCCATATTTGTCTGCATCAACAAAACAAAAAAACTCCCACAAGTAGCTGCAATATGATTTCTGTACTTCTACAGTACTTTTGAGGTCAGTGCCCATTAGTGATTCTCTGCTACGCTTATTACGCCTACTTTTATTTCAAATTATCTGTTACGGTTGTTGGTAGCATAACATGCCTACATCATCAAATATATTTCATTTAATTAATGTTATTTAATCAAATCAAATCAAACTTTATTTGTCCATTAAAACGCAGGTAAAATGGAAATTGTAAAAACATTAAAACACATCAGAAGGACAACAGTGACTAAAATTTGGAAAGTTTTCTAACAATTTAAAATAATTAATAATCAGATTCATTTAAAATATTTTAAAATGTAAAATTTGCATTGCAAGCTAATTAAAATCACTCATTTTCGTTTGGCATTTTGGTTGAAGACACGTATAGCGTTAATTACAAATGAGTCCCTGTATCTGTTGTGTCGAATACGTGGAACATATAATCTAAAACCTGAGTGACTAAAACTGAAACAATGGTGAAGTGGATGGGTGTCATCTTTCATTATATATTCTACTGTTTGTAATATCATTCTATTGTATATGTTTACTATGGGTTCTAATTCCATGCCAATGCATTTTTGAGCTTTTTTTTATTTTTTTCAAATTTCTTTCTGTTCGTCATTGAGAAACTACCGTACGCACATATTATGCCAAAAACTAGTGTACAACACTTTGATAAAATAACTTAAGAATGGTTTTTATCCACTCTTAACTTCCTTAATTTTCTTACAAAGTACAATTTTTTATTTGTTTGCCCATATACACTATTTGTTTGTGAGTTCCAATTTAGTTTGTTATCTACAATAATTCCAAGATACTTGTATCCCTCTACTATTTCTATATTATCATTATTTATAGTTACAGTATCATAGATCTGTTTCCTCTTCGGAAACCAAAAAGCATTTCTTTCGTTTTGTTAATGTTGATGTTAAGATATTTTTTATTACACCAATTTACAAATTTATTTATTTCTTCTCTATAGCCATATACGTCATTAACTACATATCCACTGATCACCATGTCATCTGCGTATTTAATTATTTTCAGGTTTTGAGTCGAGCTAATACAGTCACCAGTGTATAGTGAAAAGAGGGCCGGCGATAAGACGCATCCCCTGGGGATAATCTGTTTATCTATCAGAGCATTATGTTAATTAATGTCTTATAAAGTATGCGTATTATAAATATAAATTCAGTGCCCATTAGTGATTCTCTTCTACGCTTATTACTCCAACTTTTATTTTAAATTATCTGTTACGGTTGATGGTAGCATAACATGCCTATATCATCAAATATATTTCATTTAATTAATGCTATTTAATCTGTTTATCTACCAGAGCATTATGTTATATAATGTCTTATAAAGTATGCGTATTATAAATATTTTAATGTTTATATTACTAACGTTTATTATACACCGAATGCAATTTCTTATTGTTTTAACCAACTAGGGTTTGAACAAAATATTGATAATTATGTATTCTTTGCTTAAATTTACAGAATTTTTTACTATATATTGTTGTGTAGCACAACAAAAAGTAGAATTTGAAATTACCAAAAACATTATAACGAATTGCTTAATTGCAGGTATACTCTGATATTATCATTGGCCCGTTAGCCCAACTAAAAACAAATGTTGGCTTTTAAACAAAGTAATTAAGCATCAGGTGTGTTGGATTATAACAGGAGGGGTAGAAATAGTGTCGAATGATACTGAGGTTTTCACAACCGCAGCCTATTAATTTTTGTTTGAGTAATGAAATGTTCGTGTACATAGTTCGGGTGCTCAAATTAAACATAGGCCTACATTGAAACTCGAATTGTCGTTGCTTTAGAAAAATTTTTGTTTATAGTCTACCCGGTTGTTCACAAACACTCCTTAAAAACAGCTTTAAAATGCTCAGATCGTCAGAGCGCAAGGTGGATTCGCCACCAGAACCCCCACGGGCTCCGACCCTGAACCCCGGTGGGGCCAGCACCCCCCCCCCCCGCGTTTCAAATCACGCATTTCAAACCTTTCAGGTTGGTAACTATGACACATTCGGACAATAGTTATATAATTTATGATATCTCTTTTGTAATGAAACCCATGAAATATCAGTTCAGGCATTCATTTATCTGTCTGTGGAAAATATAACAAGTGAATCATACAAAATAAAAAAAATACAAATAAATTAAAAGCATATAACCAACACTAAATCAAAATGGAATATTCACTGCCTGTTGTATTGCAGCTTTAGTGTTGCAGGGGTTCCGAAGGCTTTACAGTTTAACCAATCGCCGTATTTCTGATAGATTACTGATTAAAATGTAAAATATTTAAGATTTTATATTCAGTACATTCTCAAATGTCATGTAAATCTCATATAGGCCTATCCCCAAAACTACCATTATATTCATTTACCGAAGTGAAAAGTTTAACCGAATAATTTTGATATGTTTTATGTTTGTTGAATGGTCTTTAATGATATTGCAGTCTATTATGACCACAACATAAGGAAGTCCTCTCTTTTAACATCTAAACTTCTAAACTTTGCATAGCTCAATTTAGGTCTATATGGCCTAAATTAGCATAGATAGTACAGGGCAGAGAACAGTTAAATTCTTGAATCTCTGATATCCAAATCATAGGAAATTACGTTTAATGCATGCATCGACGCGAGATCTTTAACATAATAACTTCGATATGTATGTGTTTTATGTTGTTTGTTGAATGGAATTCTTTAATGATATTACAGTCTAATATGACCACTACATAAGGAAGTTCACTTTGTAAATGTTTAGCTTAATATAGTACAGAGAATTTCGATTGTTTATCAATATCATTATCATTTTGGATTCAAATTCCAAGATAGGCCTATTACGTTTTATGGACGCACCGACGAGGAAATTTTTAAACATAATAATTTTGTTATGTACATGTGTTATGTTATGTGTTGATTGGTCTTAGTTACAAGGATACCAGGATACTTTATTCATCCCACTACGGGGAAATTTCATGGCTGGATACAACAATGTGAAAAAGCATAAGACTATTTACTAACAGTGATAATAATAGTAATATTAGTAATAATAAACAATTAACAATTAAACATTAATACATTATGCTAATTTTCATCTTTGTAAGCGCATAAGACATTGCAAATTATTTCTGTGAGAGTCTTTTGAAGTGTGTAAAGCTCCATTTTATCCCATACATAGTCAAAATATTGGGATGATACAATGGAACATCCCCCTTGTCAAATATTGGGGGGGGGGGGATATATCCCCATCCCCCGGGATCTACGCCTATGGTATTAACTAGTTATTAATCAATACTGACCACCCACACTAAAACCCTCTACCTCTGATGTGTACTATTGAAGTCCCTAATACATGCAGGCGTGGATCCAGACCTTCGCACCATTCGCAATGGCGAAGGACAGGGATAAAGGGAGAGATAAAATGACAGTTAATAATATTACAGTTTAAAATTCATATTATGATAACAACTTGGTCATAGTATACGGAAGTACCTAAGTGCCAGTCGACTTGACGACTTGTCAAGATAATTTATGTTGTCAAGACGACATAATATACACATCATGTCAACATGTCGAGATCAACTATCTTGCCAAGACGACATACAATTTGTATTATGTCGACTTGTCAAGATAATCTATCTCGCCATGAAAACATAACATTTTTACTATGTCGACTTGGCAAGATAAATTATGTCGCCATGACAACATAACATTTTAACTATGTCGACTTGACAAGATAATCTATCTCGCCATGACAACATACAATTTTTATTGTCGACTTGTCAAGATAATCTATCTCGCCATGACAACATCATGACAACGTAACATTTTTACTATGTCGACTTGACAAGATAATCTATCTCGCCATGACAACATACAATTTTTATTATGTCGATTTGTCAAGATAACCTATCTCGCCATGACAACATAACATTTTTAGTATGTCGTCTTGGCAAGATAGTTGATCTCGACATGTCGACATGATATGTATATTATGTCGACTTGACAAGATAATTTATGATTAACTCACAATCGCACGCACGTGATCGCGTTTGTTTTAACATTGTCGTTTGTGTGACCTTAGCAACAATATCCAAGGGGCGGGGCATAGTGGAAGGTCCATTTTCTTACACCTTCTAACTTGAGTTAAATAATATCTTTACAAAATTCCAAGGATCGATGAATGGTGAATTATTAGTTTGTTAAAGATTTGTGAATCAGCATTTCAAACAAAATATTAAAGTAATGAAAAACCAAAAGAAAACTTGTGGTTATAAAAAGTACTTTATTTCATATACATACAAATATTGCACACATATTGTTTATCATTCTGATACGGCAAATGTAAATTGACAGTTCTGTATTTCCATTCATTAGTGCAGTTTACCTCAATAAAATAAATGTGCCTAAAATTCAATGAATGAATGATTGAATAAATGAATGTATAAATACCGATGGTTATCAATTCTCAGAAAGGCATTTATATAGCGTCAGTATGCTATGGTCTAAGAGTGATTACTTGGATTTGAGTGAGTCTCTGTTCAGTTTTGAGGGTATATGATATGCCTATATATAGAGAGTACAGGTTGCCATGTGTAACAACTGTCAAATTCAAGAAGTCAGCAGTTCTGATAGTGATTTAGAGGCATCATTTCATAAAAACAGCTTTAATAGCTTACTGATTGCATATAAGTCCTACCAGCTGAGGGCACTGCATTGGTTAGGCCTATTATTTGTTTCTATTAATTAAATGAATACTGTAAATGTTTATTAAAGTACAGTATTGTCTTTGGTAAATCTTTTGCTGCAAAGTTGTGGGATTCAAAACCCACAAGAGAAAAAAAACGGTCATTGAAAAAATGGCTAGATGATTTCAAAGGTTATACATAACACTATAACATAACAGTATCTAGGATTCTTGAAATGGGGGACTAATGGGGGCAGGGCATGAAGGTGGACTGGGGGAGGGCTTGATGATGGGAGCTTTATTTACTTGTGTGAAATCCTCCCTTGCGCACCCCTACATACACCACTGCATTGCATCAAGAGATGAAATAATGTGTTTGTCAAGCAGATTAATTATGATGTCAAACTGTGAGAATGTCTCTTGGATTAAAATAGCACAAATGATAAAATGAGTCTCATGCTAGGCCAATGACACCGCTTTGTTCTACGATAAAGTAACACTTATCCTTGGGCAAGTGTGGGGAGAAAACCACCTCCATAGAGCGTACAACACTTTCCGTGGGGTTCAGGCCTGGCCTACATTCCTCGGAGCCTTGAGAATCTACATTTAGTCGGTAGTTGGTACGGGAAATCATTAAACGGACCTTCACAAATGTTGCCCATGTTAAGCCAAGAGCAGGGACTACCGAAGGCTCAAATGGATTACTGGAACGTTTCATGTTTGCTGTTACCTAAGAAATGAAACAAAAAAGTAATTATACAGAAATAGTTATAACAACGATCACGTAACAATCCGAAGACTTGTTTCCAGTGGGGTATTTCGGTGGTGGATTGGGCAGTACACCGGCAGAAAATTCCCTACTCTTTTCTGAAGAGTGTACTGCATTCTTTAACATGCACATGGGCCATAATGCACACAGGACTCATCCAAAAGACGATGTTCTATCGTAACCTACATTTCAGCTCTCCAGCTGAAACACATTTTATAACCGGGACAGAGCTTAATACTCAACTACTTCTCATAAAATTAACATATTTTTAAAGATTATAATACAAATAGGATTTTAAAATATTGTACCAAAAACACAATTTGAATTTTAAAGACAAATGTAGGGTTATCGCCCGAGTCAGTTACATAATAACAAGATATTTTTATAGTCTTAGGTAATACCTGGTTGACACATACAACAGGAACGTCGTATTGAGAGCTCAGCCAGTTCAGTTTAGCCCCTACAGACTGGATATGCTTGGCTCGTTGGGCTATTTCATGCGAATCGTACTCACAGCGAAATATCGCAGCTAATGAGTCGATCACGACCAGTTTAACTAGGCCGCGAGTAAGGAGAATTGGAATTCGTTGTGTGATACAGTGCCACAGCTGATCCTGAAAAAAAGAATAAAGTTTATTGATTAGGGCTGACATATCTATCAAATAAAATTGTGTATATATATATATATGTGTGTATATATATATATGTATATATATCAGATATAGAGCTGAAAAAACTATGAGATGTGTACTGCCTGTCAGGTGACAGATTATGAAAACCCACTCTAGGAAAAACAAGCTCTTGTTTTAAGAAATAAAAAATTACATTATTGGATTTTAAAAAATGCACTTTTCACACATAACACTGGTATATTGGGCCTGTACAGATTATCAAACTTTATGTGACAAAAAACTGTGATATGCATTATTCAGACTAGCATCACATTGCGATTGGTTGTAGCAATTGTGACAGCCTATCGCACTCACATGTGTGAAAGCTCATTTACAGTAGTTGATAAATGATCAATGTCACAACTGTTGCCTGTTGTGATTGGGTGCTAAAATCTTTATTACTCCCAATTACCAAGGAATCCAGTCACAACGAAATTCCACAGGGACTGATAGGCTGAGGTCAGTCAACATAGGTCTAGCCATCGGAAGCCTCATACTGTATGACTTCCCATTCCAATATAAAGTTGTTTGTGTCTGATTTGGTCTGAATGCGCTTGGTTGGTTGCGATCAGGAGTAATCAGTTTTGGATTACCACTAACTACTTCGCAACTGATCGCAAGGAAGTGCAGTCTGATTAGGGTATTATGTAATATATCATGCCCATATATGGTTACATCACTAAATCTGTAACATAAAATTTAATCGTATAGCCAGAGCCTAAGGCAATAGAAACATTACCATTTCTGATATGTGTTCTACATAGATATGATCTCCTAGTTTCAGTTTTGATGCCATTTCACTGCCAATTTTTTCGTTGAACATCTGGATCATCTGATGAAGGCGTTTGCTTGGGAAAGCGTCCTCAGTGCATATATATACAGCTCCTAGAGACGGTCAGGCAAAATATATAATACATTAATTTGTATGCATGCCTACAATATACATTACTTATGTTTAATCTTCCTCAGTGCATATGTATACAGTTACAGAAATTACACAATTTAGCAATTTGTATGCTTATACACTAGAGCTATGTGTTAATCTTCACAGTTTATATTGTCTATTTGTATTTCTTATTCAAACTACAGTGACAGTGTATTTTGACAATTACAAATCCTCAAGTTTACACTGTTTATAAACCTTTTTTCCTACAGAAATCATTGATTATCCTATTTAGTTATTTTGTATTTAAAAATACTTTACAATTTTATTATTAATTTAAAATATTATTATAATAATGTTATTATTTTATACATTAATAACAATAATCATTAATATAACCATAGAGTATAGAATTGCAAGATGTCCGACTGCCTTGATTTTGTGTGAAAACTACAGTATGAAAGTACTACCATGAGATAGGGGGCGCCTATTAGAATTTGAATAGAGTTCCAAACTTGCATTTTGAAGGAAGCCCTCTAGTTCCTGGTAATACTTTTTGAAATAGGATTACATTCTAACGAAACCCTGACTCAGACCTCTTCCAGTTCTATACTCTGATACAGTAGTTATTACTATCATCTGCAGTCTGTTAAATATACTGTATACAAATTATAAAATTAATAATATCATCATTATCAACAAGTACAGTATGGTTTTTTTTATATATTAAGGCCTGTACATTTTCATGTCAAAGATTTTTGTAACTTTTTTTGATTTTTTTTTTTTTTTGTAAAAAAAAAACTTAAACAATGATTATGATTTACCTCCATCTAGGCCACCCAGAGCCTTGGGGCATTGAACTGTGAGGCAAAGTTGAATACAAATCTGTGTTTTCCCAGAGGCACTTTCACCTGCTATTTCAGTGATGCCCTGAGACAGGATACCACCATGAAGGAAAGCATCAAGACGGGGGCAGCCTAGGCTCAGCTTCTGAACAATCATCGATGTGTGGCATTTTCCATGCTTTATGTCCAGCACTCCAGAGAAAAATACATAAACAAATTATTATACTAGTTGTTTTCCATTTCATTGGCATCGAACAGAAATTAACTCACAATTAACAGGGAAGACAATGCTTTACAACCCTAGTTTTTTTTTTTTTTATGAATAAGGCTTGGAGTTGTTTTTAGTATTCAGAAAAATCCTACTGTCACAGGAACTGGACAAGAACCCTTAACCACTAAGCTATACAACTCTTATCCAATTAATAATAATAATATTAATGTAAGTCTTTAATATACAGTATACTGTACAGCATAATAAAATAAAGTTGCCTCTATCCACTTTACATGAACAAAAGGAAAAATACCCGTGAAATTTCGTAATGCTACCAGAGCAAAGAAAACGAAAAAATAAAATGTGTGTACATTTTGAATCAACAAATACATGAAAATCCATACGACTACAGTAATTAAAAACCAACCTGTTATTATTGGAGTTTGATATGCAGCCTCAGACACTGCCTGGACTAGTATGGACACTTCATGAGAATTCAGGTTGGTGGCTCTTTCTAAATCTGGTTTTGATAGGCACAGCACAGAAGCTAAGGTCTTTAATCCTGCTGTGAAAACCAATAATAGTACTGTTGTTATAGGCTCTGTCCTGACTATGAAAAACATGTGATTATGCCTAAATATGGTCATGATGACATCACATCATAACCATATAGGCACACACTAGGACTATATATGGGCATACAACACTTTTTTTTTGTCAAAAGAAAATGAGAGTCTGGACAGAGCTTAAATAATATATATAATTACATGAATTAAATAAATGTAAATCACAAAAAATTTACCAATTGCAACCAGTTTAGAGTTTTTATACATTGTATCAGACTGTATTAGATTCTTAGACTATTTATCTCTATACAGTAGATCATTTTTAATTAGCATTAACATGAATTTTCGGCACCTTCCCACAATTTCCGATAGAGATAGTATGGTGATATACTATATCCTATCTCTTTGAATATAATTCCCAGGCATTCAATTTGTTGTTGTGTAAATTACCGAACTATCAAATTAAAGTTAAAACAAGTTGATTGTACTTTGATTTTGACTATATTTTGGCAATGCTTATGATTGTTCCAGTGATTTGTTTTTACAAAAATCTGATTTGATTGGTTTGAACCAGCTTATTAAACTTAATTAAACTTCAGTTTTGCTATCTTTAAATGCACTACTCTCCCTAGACCAGCCAATGCGTAGGCCTAGGCCTGTATGGGCTATGCCATGGCATCATGAATAACCACTTTCTTAAATAATTTTTTTTTTGTAGGAAATTAGGGCAATAAATACAAACAAGAGATTTAACCACTGTACCTGTAAGTGTATTACCATTACAACCACACATATCTACAGCTAGACTACCTATCTATAAGAAAGTGTACTAGGAGACCAGTCTTAACTAGCCTAAGGCTAGGCCCCAGGATGCCTAGGCCCTAGGCCATATAGCCAGTCAATAGGCTAGCTAGCCTAGGGCCTATTTCACTCTCTCCCTGGACTATGCTAGCCTAGGATGCTTCCTTCTATTTACTAGCTAGCCTAGACTCGAGTGAGCCTCCTAAAATAGGAAACAAACGCAAGGTTTGAACATTACCTCTTTTAGCACTAGTTACAATTTTAGGTGGCAAATCTAAATTCTCCATCCATAAGTTTATTACTTTCCAATGTCGTGATAAAACTTCTCATATCTCTGTTTTAAAATGATTATTTTGTTTAAGTGGCGCGCCGGGGTCTTTTTCTGATGTTGGATATCTCGTTATACTTGCAACGACGATGAGAATAACTCCTTCTATTATTTTACGTTGTGTAGGAGCTAAACCTCATTTCCGTAGTTTGGTGCTTTATCACATCCATACACTGAACAGAGAATGTTCTTATATGTAGGTTAAAGACTACTTAGTAAGAGCGTGTGTTAAAATTGTATTTTTATCATTAATAATTATAGGATAGGGGCTTAGATTAGGCTACTGCACGGTCAGCTAAGCTTTATTAATTTCCAAGCAGATCTAGCCTAGCTGGCTGTCTGCTGAAGAGAACTAGGCAGCCCTCTCTGTGTCTGGTGTTCATGGATGGATGGAGCGGAAGGCCTAGCCTAGCTAGGCCCTAGTCTAGATCCCGAATAGGGAGAGTCCAAGTAAGCAGTGCAGTAGCGTATCTAGAAGTCTTGAGATGGAGGTGCTGATGGTGGGGTGGGGGGTGGGGTGGGGGGGGGGGAGAAGGTGAAGTGGGGGAGCTGGATGATCAGTTGAGGGGTGCTAACTGGCAAAATAAGGTGATTTAACGTAGGAGGGGAGGTGGCACGAGTAATTTTTGGAGGGGCGTGCATCCCCCTAGATAGGCTGTCCCCTTTAAAATGTAATGATTTTCATACGAAAATGCCTTTAATAAAACCAGATTTTTTCTTTTAAGTTTTCTTTTCTCTGACTTTTGGTTCATGTTCAATTTAATTTCCTGTAATTTTTGTTTGTATGTAATTTTGGGTATTATTAATTTAAATTAAGTTTTAAAAATTGGCTGCTAAAACAAATTGAAATTCTTCTTACTTTTTTGTTTTCTGTTTTATTACCAGGAAGCCTGATGAAAATGGCACATCCATCAACCAGACTGTCCTCTCAATTGCTTAGAAGTACACATACATTTTGTAAGAGCTCATCATTAGCAGCTAAATTAATACCAAAATCATGCAGACATGAAAATTGCAAAGACTTGACTCTAGGCCTACCATATCAAAATTGCCAAGTTAAATCAGCTACATATTTGCAAAGTAGGCATTTTAGAACAACAGTTTATGCATCCAACAAGAAAAAGAAGAAATTAGACCCTAGCAAATTTGGAGAAGGAAAAGGAAAGAAGATTGTTGAGGTGGAAAAAGCAATGACAGTTGCAAGCCTTGCTGAAGCAATGGGTGTCAGGCGAGGTTAGTGTATTAAAGTATTAAACAAAGTTTATATTTTACTGGTTTTTCCCTAGAATGGGCCTATGCGGTTATGGGTAGAGTGTGCCATCACTAATGATAACGTCCTGTGTAAATAAGTATAGTAGGCTAATCATTCCAGCAACTAAATGTTGATGAAAGATACACAATAACAGCAGTAACAATGCTATCAAGTATTATTAATTTTGTTGCCTGTGTCAGTATCTTCAGTACAGTATCACTAATAGTTAGGTCATATTCAAATACTATAGGCATTTTAATATTGTTATAATGAAAGGTAACTTTAGTACACGCCATTGTGTCGGGATTCAATATTTCGACATTAATTATGTCATCATCAGGAATCATCAGGTAACTTTACTCATTATTAATATAATGATTGTCAATATCATTTATTATAAGGTTCGTAAGTATTGTATCAATTGAATATTGTTGTAAATTATGTCGCCTTTGTTCGTACTTTATAAGATAGCAAATATAATAAAAAGTACATAAATAATATATTTAAAAGTATGAAAGATATAAAAATATGTAATAATTAATATGTATAAAATAGTTTACTTAAATATTTCAGATCATGTTTACGATGCAATGGAGCTGAGGTCAGATATGAAGCGATTTAAACCAGATACAAGTAAGATACAATATATCATCTGTTTTTATTACACCTGCCAACTCTCACCCATAGTGCGTGTGTCTCACGCATGAGCATCCACACTCCATGTTCCATACCTACATTGTATCATCTCGCACCTACATTGCATTATCTCACGCACCATAAAAATGTTTGCAAAAGATAAAATGTATAGGCCGATTATATTTTAAAATTCCTAAAAGTGGATTTGTCATTAATATGTGAATACGGAGGATATAAATTTCTTTTAACGAAGCTATACAGACCGCGACAACTGTAATCCTTAGCAATTCCACTACAATTAAAAAATAAATAACATAGACGGTGCTCTATTTAATATTATTAGATTGAGGGCGCTATATGCAAATTTTATTTTGCATCAGACACCAACAAAGATGGCAGGTATAATATATGTATTTCTAATGAAGAGGTTACTCCATACCTAGATTATTTAATTTATTAATGGAATAATATAGTAATAGATATGCATTGATTTTTTTTGTTACTTTATTGCAGTTTTGAATTTTGATGTGATAAGAGATATTATCAAGAAATCTGACATGTTATATACATTTAAACATGAAGAAAAAATAATTGAAAAGAAAAGCCTTGATGCTGTACGGAGGTGAGTTTAAGTATTACATTAGAAAGCTGTAATTGTTTAGTTATGTTAATTCATTTTAAATTAGAAAGTCTCTTTATAATTTAATACTCCTCCAATTATTTGACGTTTAAAAATTTTTTTTAGAAAAAAAGGTGTAAATGCTAAAAACTGAAGATTAAGCACAAGCTTGAACATTCCAAATTCTCAAAATCTAATATCAGATTTTGTTTTAAATATATGTTTTTTACCTTATTGTAGTACCAATATGTTATGTTCATATCTGTTTTCGAGTGTTTGATATA